>NW_012102210.1:1752224-1763534 GCF_000951045.1 Mandrillus leucophaeus
CTCACCTCAACTTCCCAAAGTGTTGGGATTACAGGTGTAAGCCACTGCACCTGGTACCATTCAGTCTTATATTGTATACTTGAAAATTCATAAGAGTAGTTTTAAGTGTTCTGCATTAAAAAAGGATAAGTATGTGAGGTAATGCACATATTAAATACCTTGGTTTAGCCATTCCATAATACATACATTTATCCAACATCATATTGTACATCATACATATACACAATTTTTATTTGTTGATATGGTTTTAATATGTGTCCCCACTAAATATCATGTTGAACTGTAAAAAAATTGAGAAAAAAATTTTTATCTTTCCTACATATTTTTCATTTCCGATATTCTTTGCTCCTCCATGTAGACCTAAGCTTCCATTTTATATTAATTCTGAAAAACTTAATTCGATATTTCCTGAAATTCACGTCATCTGTCAATAAATTCCCTCAGCTTTTGATTGTCTAAAAAAGTCATTATTACACCATAATTTTTTGCTGACTATAAGATTCCTTGGTGATGGTTCTTTTTCATTCTTTCAGCATTTTAATGGTGTCATTTCATTATCTTCTGGTTTGTATAGTTTCTGACAAAAAAGAAGTATCTAGTCATTTCATCAATTTTTCTCTTTATGTACTGTGTATTTTTTCCCTAGTTGCTTCTAAGATTTTCTTTTCATCAGTTTTTCAGCGTTTTTTTTTTTAATCAACTTTCAAAAAATTTTAGTCACTATTTCTTCAAATACTTTACCTATTCTTCCTTCCTTTCCTCTTTTTCCGAGAAGGCAGTTAGACATACTATCTGTCCCACAAGAATCTGAGGTTCAGGAAAAATTATTCCTCCATTGAATTGCTTGAACCCGGCAGGCAGAGGCTGCAGTCAGCCGAGATCGCACCACTGTACTCCAGCCTGGGTGACAGAGCGAGACTCCATCTCAACAACAAAAAAAGATTCTTCCTCCATTAATTCTCCTTCTGTACTTCAGTTTGCATGATTTCCATTGCTGTGTCTTTTAAGTTCTCCAAACTTATTTTGTATAGTTGCTAATTTCTATTAATACAATTCAGTGTAATTTTCATTTTAGATATTACATTTTTGTTATTAGAAGTTCTATTTGATTCCTTTTTGTATAACTTCTATTACTCTCATTGTATTTACCTTTAAATATTGAATATATTGAGCATGTGTGTATAAGCATATAAGCATTTTTAAAGCATTTACCTTCTAATTCTGTCACTTCTGTCATATTTGGATGTTTATATGAACTGATTTTCTTCCGTGTTATGGATCACATTTTCCTGCCTCTTGGCATATCTTGTAAATTTTTGTTGAATACTGGATATTGTGAATGTTGCTGTTGAATATCAGTATTTTGTTAAATTTCCTTAAGGAGTGTTGGGCTTTGTTATGGCAAACAATTAAGTTACTTCTAGATCAGTGTGAAATTTTAAAGCTTACTGGTATGCACTTTTATGCAGAGATCAGAATTATCTTTTATCTAGAGGCCCAATACTATACTATTAGGTCCAGGACTAATGCTACTTTAGACCCATGACTAGCCTCTCATTGCTGTCTCTGCTGTATGCTTCAGTTCAGTGGTGCCTTTCCCTTCTTAGAGGTTGTAATTTGAACATTCCCCCCACCTCTTTGTTTGAGTTCTGGCAATTGTGCTTAGCTTCTGTACCCTCTCAATTTGATGGTTTGTTTATTTGTTTGTTTGTTTGTCTGACCTCATGGACTTTTTGCCCTATTCATTAATAGCTTAGTTTTCAGCCAAAGCCTCAAAATAATCTCAATGCAAGGTTATTCTTCCCAAAACTTTTTTCATTTCCAAACTGCTGCCTAGCAAATTTCAGTTTTTTTGTCCCCAAACTCCAGTCATTGTCTTCTTACCAGTACTGCTATGCTCTGCCTGGGTTTACCCTTTCTTGCACAGCAATTTTACAAAGTATTTCTAGGAGACTGCTGGGTTTACACTTCATTTGTTGGTCTTTTCTCATGGATCACTGTCCTGCACTTCCTGCTGTACGGTATTTAAAAACAGTTGTTTCATTTATTTTGTATGATATTCTAGATGTTTATGGTTGAGATCAAGTCTGGTACTAGCTATTATACCATGGCCAGTAGTGGCTACCTCAACATTTTTTAAAATATATTTTCACTGAGTACTGAAGTGTGCATTGGCAGTTTTGTTCTCTTTTGGAATTTTATACACTTCATTCTATTGTCATCTGGACTTCATCATTTTTATACAAAGTCAGTCATAATTCTTACAGTTTTTCCCATGAATGTGTCCTTGTTCTCTGGCTGTTTGTAAGACTTTTTTCTTTAATATTGGCAATCTGACCATTATGTGCCTAGGTATAGTTTTCTTTAAGCTTATCCTGTGTGGGCTGCTGAGCTTCCAGAATCTGTGGATTGATGCATTTCTTCAGATACAGAAAATTCTCAAGCATTCTTAAGTACAAAATTCTTTAAGTACTGCTTTGTAACATTCTCTTTCTCTCTTCTCCTTCTGGGACTCCAAGTACAAGCATTTAAAACCTTTCAACTGTGTTCCACCTATCTCATATGCTCCATTCCATTCTTAAAATTAAAAATAAAATTTTTAGGGCTGGGCATAGTGGTGCACACCTGTAATCCCAGCTACTTGGAAAGCTAAGGTGGAGGATCCTATGAGCCCAGAAGTTCAAGTCCAGCCTGAGCAACATAGTGAGACTCACATCTCTTTTAATACTCTGTGTGTTTCAGTTTGGGTATTTTCTGCAGACCTGTATTTGAGTTCACTAATCTTTAATTCTGCTTCGTTGAGTCTGTTTTTAAACCCACTAACTACATTTTTAAAAATTCATGTAATGAGCTCTTATGACAGATTTTATATTTTGCTATTCTATTTCATTCTTTTTAAAAAATCTTGATTTATAATTTAATGGCTATGCAGGTTCTGGTTCCTCATTTCTGCTGCTCATGGGCCTGCTGCTCTGGGGTCAGGGTTTTCTATTCAAAGGCATGGATATGCAAGAGCTTTTCAGTTGGGCATGCATTCATCAGCTGGTATCCCTGAAGCAGTGGCTTACCCTTGCACTTGGCCAACATATCAGGACTAAGAAGCTGTATGTGAAACAGCTGAGCTTTATATCTTCTACCTCCATGTCTCTGGGTTCTGTTGCAGCTTCCCCTGGAGGTCTTCAGTGCTAGGTTCCATAATGGCAGTCCAGCTGGGGCAGCTGCCCAGTGAGGATTGAACCGCATCTCCGACCCTAGCCACACTCCACATGTCATTCTTAATCTCAATTCAAATAAGTCATCTTTTGATACATTTTGTCTATTATTTCCCCTGTTTTAATATGTTAGTCATAGCTATTTTGAAGTCTTTGCTAACGTCAATATCTGGATCAGCACATGATCTGCTTATATTGACTATTTAAACCTTTGATTTTAGGTCAGTTTTCTCCATGTACTAGCATCTTAGAAAATTTTGTTTCGTGTGGCATACATTGCAGATAAAGTGGTATAGAGACTAGATTATCTGATCAGCCTCAGTAGAGTTTTGAGTTTTGCTCTAGCAGAGAGTTAAATTATGTTTTTTGAGTTTTCTTTTTTTTTTTTTTTTTTTTGTAGACAAAGTCTCACCCTGTCACCAGGCTGGAGTGCAGTGGCATGATCTTGGTTCACTGCAGCCTCTACCTCCCAGGTTGAAGCAATTCTCCTGCCTCAGCCTCCCGAGTACAAGCACTTTGTACTCCCAGTACAAGCTGGGACTACAAGCACACACCACCATGCCCAGCTAATTTTTGTATTTTTTCAGTAGAGACGGGGTTTCACCATATTGGCCAGGCTGGTCTCAAACTCCTGGCCTCGTGATCCATCTGCCTTGGCCTCCCAGAGTGCTAGGATTACAGGTGTGAGTGACTGCACCTAGCCAAAGATTTTTTTGGGGGAGTTTCTTCTCCATGTTTTCTCTCCTCTTTGGTATTCTGCTTATCTAAATCCTATACTTACAGATATCCAAAACATTGATCCCTTCTTTCACTTAGCAACAATGTAATTTTATATTTTCTCCAGGTTTTTATGTTTGTTTATGATTAGAGGATAAAACTGATACTATGGTATCACAATTAGAACCCAAAATGAATCTTTTTAATTTACTAAATTTATATGAAACCAGAAGAAAATTGTAATAGATATTTAAAGAATTTCTTTCTGGCCAAGAATCTTCTATGCTTTAGTCTTGATTTCCATTGTCATCTTGGCAAACATTTTTGCTTTATTTACAAAATGCTTATATATGTGTGTCTTTAAACCCAAATTTACAGTAAAGGATAAAGGGTGTAGCCATTAATCAATGCATGCCCAATTCAAAACAACAGTAACACCACCAGCACACACCTAATGTATTCTACTGCCAAAGACTAATAATAGTGTCAGAGCAAAACCAAAGAAAAAAGTATATATAAAGATAAATGGAAAAATTACAGATGTGTGGTTTAATAAAACCAATATACACTTTAAATGTGATGCTCTGGGACACTGACTTTAACCTTTGTCTCAATTTCCTTATCTGCCAAACAGAATTATTATAATAGTTAAATAAAGATAAATCTTATGTAGCATTTTTAATATAGTACGTGGATTATATGTTAAGTACTTAGTCAATATCTTCTGATATAACTTTTATTCCTATGATCCTATATAGTAAATAATTGAAAATGACATTAGGTATATTTGCTTAAAATGTAAGTATTTTATGAAGGTATCATATTTTACAAAGTATATCTTTTATAGTCATATGATTTTCTTTTTTTAAATCAAATAATTTTGTATGTGCAAAACAGTGGAAAATGTATTTCCTGTTCTGAAGCAAATCAAGGAGAACATGCAATTAAGTGCTAAATTGAGCATAATAAACTCTAAGCCCTATACAACTTTAGCTGAAAAAAAGTTATGAGGGCACAACAGTCAGAGACGGTTTCACAAAAGTGGTGGGACTTGCTGGGTGACCCTCATTATATACCAACAACAATGACATGGGAACATTTTTAAGTGGCTTAAAAATTGAAATGGAGGTAATATAAAGTATCCTAAAAATAACAAATATTACTACTATATAAACCTCCGTAGAATGAGAATTATTTGTAATGAAAAATAAAAACTCTTCCTTTCTCTTTCCTCAACCCTGTTCAGGTTAAAGGTTAACTTTATCAAGTCATCTCATTAACAAAGACATGTCTTTGAAGGTATTCAGTCTTTGCTATGCTTAATGTTTCACCAGGCCACAACCAAGATGCCAAAGAATCTGATTCAAATATTAATGAGCAAGAGGTCATGATGAAATAATCTACAAAGCTCTATTAGTTCCTGTTTTCTGACCCTATCCAATTCCCATTGCCCTTTTTCCAGTCCTCTCTTACTACACACATTTATAGTCACTGGCTTACTTTCAAGACACACCCTCTAAACTGTAATTTCACTTGAAGTGCATTTTAAGTGGAGGCCTCCCAGATGCCAGATCCCTAATCCAAGGATGATCTGTAGAGATATAAAGTTAAAATTAAAAGGAAGAAAAGGACCAAAAACTAAATCCAATTTTGATGCTTAACTACTAGAACAAAAAAGAGAAAAGAAAAAAAGGAAAAATAAAAAAGAATCCTTGTCTTTCAAACTTTCCAATAAGCCATTTAATAATGTGACAAAGCAAGAGTATTAAAATATTAACTAAAGCTTCCAGGAAAACCTCTATAATCTCAATTGTTTATTCAAGACCTTTACAAACCTCATAAAAAATTAAGTGGGCTTGGAAAAAACACACCACAGCCATAGGAGAAAGTTTACAAAATACAATGGTAGACGCCTGTCTGTCTGCCAGCCAGTCTCTTTTAACTTCCACATACAACTTATTACTCAGTTCCTAACTGGTCAATACCCTAAATAAGAGCATTTCTCCTCCCAAACACCTCATTAGCCCTAGGTTTTTTTTTTTTTTTTTTTTTTTGCTTTTTTAAGCTAAAGTATCCTGTAGGTGCTTTGGTCGTTATTTTCTGCCAATAACAAATGCTTCATTTCAGAATATTTAAAACCTTAGGTTCTCTGAGGGAAATCATTTAAGATATGCTTTACAAGAATTTAATGAGCTCTTTAACATCAATATGGGAGAATGGTGCATGAAACATCACGTCCATATTATGGGAAGTGGTAGTAAAAACAAGATAGGACTAAAAAGGAAGTGATATGGAGAGAAATAGCAAATATTTGGGTTCATATTAACCTAGGTTCAAATCTTCGCACTTTTAGTTATGTGACCTTTAGGACAGTTATTTAATCTTGGTTAGACTCATCCTCCTCAGCAGTAAAATGCAGATAATGTTGCCAACCTAATAGAGACTGTATGCAGCAAATGAGATAATATAATATAGAGCCCTGTACAGTGTATGGCACATAATTGGGGCCCAATGAATAATAGATACCTTATTATAAAACATCCCCATCTTGTTGAGAAGTATTGTCCATAGGTTAAGGGAAATTCAAAAGGAAATGTTATATGGGTGTCCCAGATAGAACTAAATATTCTACATTTCTTGAAAACTGGTTATAGTAAAGTTTCACATAAAATTCAAATATGAACTAGACTAATAATCAACTTTCATACACCTAGAAATCCACTGAGTTAATCCTGTTGTAGAGAAGAGAACATGAAATGTAAATATTTCACTCAGTTTGAGAGGATACTCTTAAATCATTTATATCTTTAAAAAAAAATGCTGTGTATTCTCCCCACCCTCTTCTTCATCGTTTCTGAATGGCCCAGAAAGGAGCTGTAAAAGAGGAAACTTCATCACAGTGCATCTGTGTGAAAGCACCAAAATATGTTAACAATTAGAGAAGAGGAAACCTGAAAGACTGCCTTGTTAATTAAGGAACTTGCTATCAAAGAACACATTAAAAGGTAATGAAACCAAATGGCTATTAAAATAAATATCCACTGAAAAGAACTTGCCTGGCTAACAGCCCCTCATTTTAGCTTCTTCTAAATATTCCTAAATAGCATAGAGCCAGAAAAAGAAGAAAAGCCACAACAATGCTAAAATAAAGATTAACGAAATCACAAGTGATCCTAAGCAGAAGACAAAAGGTGAATTTAGAAAAACCTACCTAGGACTCAGAATATGGGACACCAAACATCCTTGAAAAGTCCTCCACCATCTATCCCCTGTTCTCGGAGTTCCTGGATAAAGTGTTACAGAGAACCAGGATCTATAGTTTGCTACTCCTAGCCATCATGTTAGAATATGGTTCTGCTTATTCCTAGTGACTCCATCACTTATTCCTTGCTACTCGGCCTCTTTCTTATGTAAACATGTAGAAGTAAAAGGTAAAAAACCCTGCCAAATTGTGTTATTGAAGACAAATAGTCCCTTGAGCAAAGCAAAGTAAGAACAAGAATCTTTGTAATAATGGGAGATGCTAGATATTTATTATTTACATTGTACTCAACAAATTTAGAAAATTTTCAGAGTTCCAGACATTGCTGACTGGAAGAAGATGTGGACTCTACTGAAAAAATAATGTTTTCAAAATATGTTGCTTTTTTACTCATTATCTATGTTCTCCCTTTTACCTCAATAATAAAAATCCATGGCAATTACAAAAATTATAATTCTCAGTCTGCTGTCAGATAGGAAAGGCAAAGAATTTGAAAGTAGCAATTCCTGTGGAAGCTCTTTTGTCTCCTTCTCCTCTTCCTTCTTTCCTTCTTCCTCTTGACTTTAATATAATTGTGATGGTTAGAATTTAGCAGCTATCTTGGAACCCTGAGGAAATGGTCAAAAGGATAACAAAGACCTCAGCCCTGATATTCCTCAGTCTCTGACTAATATCATTTCTGGAGTTCTTTTTATATAAAAAAATATACTTTTGCTGGGTGCAGTGGCTCATGCCTGTAATCCCAGCACTTCGGGAGGCTGAGGCGGGTGGATCACGAGGTCAGGAGATTGAGACCATCCTGGCTAATGCGGTGAAACCCCGTCTCTACTAAAAATACAAAAAATTAGCCAGGCATGGTGGCATGCACCTGTAGTCCCAGCTACTCAGGAGGCTGAGGCAGGAGAATCACTTGAGGCCAGGAGGTGGAGGCTGCAGTGAGCCGAGATCACGCCACTGCACTCCAGCCTGGTGACAGAGTGAGACCCCATCTCAAAAAAAAAAAAAAAAAAACACACACACAAAAGAAAATATACTCTTATATATTCAAGGCATTGAACTTGGTTACCTGATACTATTGACACCTGATAACTATGTGAAAGCCAGTAGAATCTGAAATCATATGAGAGATGTGCACATTATTATGCATATAAATGATGTGAATATAAAGGATGAGAAAGCCATCAAATGGGGCTGAATAAAATGATCAAGGGCTATCTATTCAACTGGTTTGTTCAAAGCATACAATCTGTAAAGACCCCACCATATCTGAGGTAGAGAAAGGAGGGAAATAAGATACTAGCACGGGGCACAAGAAAAAAATACTGCAAAACAAAGGAAACAGCACAGCATTTGTAATGGTTAATTTTATGTGTCAAATTGATTGAGCCACCAGGTGCTCACATATTTGATCAAACATGATTCTATATATCTGTAAGGGTGTCTTTGGATGAGATTAACATTTGAATCAGTAGACTTGAATAAAGCAAACTGCCCTTTCTGATGCCAACCTCATCAAATTAACTGAAGGCCTGACTAGAATAAAAAGCCAGACCATCTTGCAGAAGTTTTCCTAACTGCCTTGAGTTGAAACATCAGTCTTTTCTGGCCTTTGAACCAAACTAAAGCATCAGCTCTTCTTGGCTCTCAAGCCTGCCAGTGCTCAGAATGGAAGTCAAACCACAGGCTCTTCTGGTCCTCAGGCATTCAGACACAAACTGAACCTACACATTGACTCACCTGGCTCTCCAGCTTGCCAATTTCAAATCTCTCTCTCAGGCCAAGCCCAGCAGCTCACACCTGTAATCCCAGCACTTCCAGAGGCCAAGACAAGTGGATCACTTGAGGTCAGAGTTCGAGACCAGCCTGACTAACATGGTGAAACCCTGTCTCTACTAAAAATATAAAAATTAGCTGGGCATGATGGTGCATGCCTGTAATCCCAGCTACTTAGGTAGCTGAGGCACGAGAATGGCTTGAACGCAGGAGGCAGAGGTTGTAGTGAGCCAAGATTGCACCACTGCACTCCAGCCTGGGCAACAGAGCGAGACTCTATCTCAAAAAAAAAAAAAAAAAAACAAAACTCTGTCTACACACACACACACATACACACACACACGCACACACACACAATTGGTTTTGTTTCTCTGGAGCATCCTGATTAATACAGCATTTGAAACAGAGAATAAGCAAGTCTTAAAAAATTATATATTGAATGATTGAAAGGAAAAGTTCAAGAAACTCTTTGGTGTCTAGAGTATAAAGTAAACTGTTTTCAATGACAGAAAAACATAAAATAAAAAGAAAATAGTAAATCCTCCCTAATTCATTCTGTGAAGCCAGTATCACCCTGATAGCAAAGCCAGGCAGTGAAAAAGCAAAAAAAAAAAAGAAAGAAAGAAAAAGAAAAAAAATTACAAGCCAATATCCCTGCTTAACATATCAACTACATATGAGCATATGATCCAGCAACACATCAAAAATATAATATACCACAATCCAGTGTGTTTTATTCCAAAGATGCAAAGACAGTTCAATATATGCAAATCAGTAAATGTGATTTGAAAGAGCATTTGATAAAATTCAGCATCCCTTCATGATAAAAACACTCAACAACTAGGCAGAGAAGAAACATACCTCAAAATAATAAAAGCAATATACAACAAACCCACAGCCAACATCATGCTGAACAGGGAAAAGTTGAAAGCATTCTCCCTAAAAACTGAAACAAGGTAAGGATGCCTACTTTCACCACTCCTATTCAACATAGTACTAGAAGTATTAACTAGAGTAATCAGGCAAGATGAAGAAATAAAAAGTATCCAAATAGGCAAAGAAGAAGTCAAACTATCTCACAAAAAGTATCCAGATAGGCAAAGAAGAAGTCAAACTATCTCTCCTTGCTGATGATATGATTCTATACCTAGAAAACCCTAACGACAATACCAAAGGATTCTGGGATTTGATAAATAACTTTAGTAAAGTTTCAAGACACAAAATCAATGTACGAAAATCAGTAGCATTTCCATACACCAATAATAATCAAGTTGAGAACCAGATTAAGAACTCAATCCCATTTACAATACCTACAAAATAATAAAATACCCAGAAATACATTTAACCCAGTTGGTAAAAGATCGCTACAAAGAAAACCAAAAAAACTCTGATAAAAGAAATCAAAATGACACAACCAAATGGAAAAACATTCCATGTTCATGGACTGGAAGAATCAATATCATTAAAATAACCATACTGCCCAAAGCAATCTACAGATTCAATGCAATTTCTATCAAAATGCGAATGTGGTTTTTCACAGTAATAGAAAAACCTACCCTAAAATTCATATGGAACCTAAAAAGAGCACAAATAGCCAAAGCAATGCTAAGTAAAAAAAACGAAGCTGAAGGCAACACATTATCTCACTTCAAATTATACTACAAGGCTACAGTAATCAAAATAGCATGGTACTGGTATAAAAATAGCCACATGGATCAATGGAAAAGAAGAGCGAACACAGAAATAAAGTCACATATCTATAACAAACTGATCTTCAACAAACTCACCAAAAATATACACTGTAGAAAGGACCCCTATTCAGTAAACACTGTTGGGAAAATTGAATAGCCATATGCAGAATAATGAAACTGGACACGTATCTCTCACTATATACAAAAATTAACTTAAGATGGATTAAAGACTTAAATGCAAGACCTGAATCCACAAAAATCATAAAACAAAATGTAGGAAAAACTCTTCTAGACATTGGTCTGGGCAAACAATTTATGATTAAGATCTCAAAAGCAAATAGAACAAAAACAAAAATAGAGAAACAGAAAAATGGGACTTAATTAAACTAGGAAGCATCTGCACAGTGAAAGAAATAATCAACAGAATAAATAGACAAAGTACAGAATGGAAGAAAATGTTTGTAAGCTATGCATCTGACAAAGGGCAAATATCCAGAAGCTATAAGAAAGTCAAACAAATCAACAAGAAAAAAATAAATAACCCCATTTAAAAATGGGCAAAGGACATGAGCAGACATTTCTCAAAAGAAGACATATGCAGCCGGGCGCGGTGGCTCAAGCCTGTAATCCCAGCACTTTGGGAGGCCTAGGCGGG
>NW_012102210.1:1764259-1764753 GCF_000951045.1 Mandrillus leucophaeus
AGATAGATAGATAGATAGATAGATAGATAGATAGATAGATAGATAGACAGAAAGATAGATAGATAGATTAGATAGATAGATAGATATACATATAGATACAACATTTATGTTAATGAGCTCCAAGTGGAAGGACCTCAAAGAGATGAGTTCTATACAAGAAAATTTTATATGTGGCCAGGTGTGATGACTCACGCCTGTAATCCTAGCACTTTGGGAAGGCTGAGGTGGGTGGATCACCTGAGGTCAGAAGTTTAAGACCAGCCTGGCCAATGTGGTGAAACCCTGTCTCTACTAAAAATACAAAAATGAGGCAGGTGTGGTGGTGGGTGCTTGTAATCCCAGCTACTTGGGAGGCTGAGGCAGAAGAATCACTTGAACCCAGGAGGCGGAGGTTGCAGTGAGCCGAGATCATGCCAATGCACTCCAGCCTGGGCAACTAGAGCGAAACTCTATATTTAAAAGAAAAGAAAAAAGAAAATGTTTCATATATATAT
>NW_012102210.1:1764866-1784233 GCF_000951045.1 Mandrillus leucophaeus
ATTAAAAAATAAATAAAAAGAATCCCACGCCCAGAAATACAGCATAAATACACAAAAATTAAAGGCAAAACTAAAATTATAAAAACAGAGGAAAAAAATTATAGCATCAATAATATTGACACTTGACTTTTCAACAGAAATGACAAATGCAAGAAGATAATGAGATTTCTGACAAGATTTTTAAATCCTTCAAAAATGAAGAAAAAATAATTTTTTAGACAAAAAAATGGCCTCATAGAATGAGTTAGGAAGCATTTCCTCTTACTATTAGCAAAATTTTAAGAATTTGTGTTAATTCTTTTTTAAAAGTTTGGTAGAATTCTCCACTGAAACCATCTAGTCTTGGACTTTTCTTTACCAGGAGGCTTTTGATTACAAAATCTCTCCCTTCTCTCATTATAGGTCTGTTAAGATTTTGTATTTATTCTTGAGTCAGTTCAGGTAATGTGTGTGTTTCCAGGAATTTGTCAATTTCACCTAGGTTATCTTCATACAGTTGTCACAAATCACATTTTATACATTTGTCCTTAATAAAATGTTTATAATTATATTTAAGCATTTCTCTTTTAAATCATGTAGAAATAAAATGTGGAATTGTAAACCAAAAATATAACCCTGGTTTTTATATTTTCCCATGAATTTACTTTTGCCAAAGATTTTTATTTCTTCATATAGCCTTGAGTTACTATCTACTTTCTTTTCATTTCACCATAAAACAATCTGTCAGCATTTTTTGGAGGGCTTGTCTAGTTGTAACAAATTCCCTCAGATTTTGTTTATCTAGAAATGTGTTAAAATCTACATAATTTTTGAGGAAACGTTTTTGCCAGATGTAGAATTCCTGGGCTTTCTCAGATAGTTTCTGTCAATGTATGTTGCTACTTTGAATAGGCCATATTTTTCTGTTTTGTTGTATACTTTGTGATTTTTGTGTTGAAAACTAGCTACTTGAATAATATAAGGCGGTAACTCCGGAACTCAGATCCTCCCTTTTCATGGGGTTTGTTTTTTTTAATTGTTGAGGCTATAGTAGCCTGTTTTTTAGTGACTTTTCCAATATTTTTGCAAAGACTATATTCCATCATGAATAGTCATACAGTTTCTGTTCTTTCAGCTCATGCAGAACTGAAGTTTTGAGGGAGATTTCCTGGAATATCAGGAGCAACACAAAAAACAAACCCAATAAAAAATTTTAAAACCAAGACCAAAAAACCAAAAACAACCAAGTCCCAGTCAGTGCAAATTGGGTCTCTGTTGGGGAATTTCAGAATTTATACAGGCTTGCACTGAGACCAGAGATTTACCTCAGGTGAAAGATTAGGGTCTATTTAAGTCTTTTCTGAGTGTATTGCACTTAGCATACACATGGCTTTATAAATTTACCAAGCTTTTCCTCTTGGGGTTTAGACAGTCTATTGTATGTCTGCATTGTAATTTTTTGTTCCACACACCTGTAAGTTTTTATTTCAGTTTACAACATTTTGAAACACTGCTCATCACTTTTCTGGTCTGTTTTAAGTTCCACAAAACAAAGACAAGGGTCTTCATTGAAGTAGCTCTAAATAAGTTAGAATAGACATATACAATAATTTGTGCATAAAACATACTCTAGGGCCAGTGTGGTGGCTCATGCCTATAATCCCAGTGCTTTGGAAGGCCAAGGTGGTAGGATTGCTTGAGGCTAGAAGTTTGAGATCAGCCTGGGAAACATAGTGAGACTTCATCTCTAAAAAAATAAAAACAAAAAGTAAAAAATTACCCAGGCATGGTGGTGCATGCCTGTAGTCCTAGATAGGAGGCTGAAGTGGAAGGATGGCTTGAGCCCAGGAGTTCAAGGCTACTGGGAGCTATGATTGTGCCACTATACTGTCCACTACGGTCCAGCCTGGGCAACAGAGCAAGACCCTGTCCTTAACAAAATAAAAAAACTTAAAAATAAAGACATGTTCTGCTCCCTCTGGAACTAATAACAGGGTCCCACAGTGGGAACATGGGATGCCACTGTTCCCCTACAGAGGAAGGTGAGGGGCAAGGGCAAGTAAAAATTGCACACAGCTTTCCAACATTTCTGAGTTGCCTTTATCTTGATTCAACATTCATTTTTCTGCTGTAATCCTTTGACTCTTTTCCAGAGTTCTGACAAAATTGGTTCTGACAGTTTCTGCTTATTCTTCAATGTTTCTGTAGGATGATTTTGAAGCTGCATATTCTGCCATTTGCAACCATCATTCCCAGAGACTGCTTTTCTTATGTCAAGCAGCTGTATCACAAATTATATATATGTTGTAGATCAGCAATGATCAATCTTATTTCCAATAATGGGTACCATGGTTCTTGATGGAACATGTCTGAAAAATTGTTCTTCTTTTTCATGACTGTCTAAAAGCATAAAATAAATGTGGTCTATTTCATCTGAATGCTTGTAGTTACAAGTGAAAACTACTATGTGATTTCAGTATCTCAATTTGTGTCTGTGTTAACACTTAGGTTAGTATCAAGTAAAAAACATTTCTGCCACAAGCAAAAGGCTATACATAGGCCTTTATGCAGTTGTATCAGGTGAAGGTCAAATCAGCTTACCAAACAGTATGAAAAAAGTCTTACAATGGTTAAATAGATGAATATGGTAGAAATACTGAAAAATCACACACCACATGTTAAAAGATATTACTATATTCATGTTGAGTATACCAATTTAGCTCTGGCAAAACAACATTGATCTTATGAAGCTAATTTTAATTTTACTTACATTGGTTGTAAATATTTATACTTGTTATAAATTTGTTTTTTATTTATAGATATATAAGAACTATATGTATAACACATTTATACCTACTTTATACACATATAGGTAACACTACTAAGAAAAAAAAATAACCATTGGGAGAGAATTCTAGTAGTCAAGGAATTTTAGCTCTGGCACATGGCAGACTGAGCTGAAATAAAACATAGAAATTATAGGTGAGGCACGGTGTAGCCCCAGTACTTTGGGAGGCCAGGGCTGGTGAATAGCCTGAGCTCAAGAGTTCAAGATCAGCCTGAGCAATGTAGTGAAACCCTGTCTTTACTAAAAATACAAAAATTAGCTGGGTGTGGTAGCGCACGCCTCTGGTCCCAGATACTTAGGAGGTGGAGGTGTGGGAGGGTCTCTTGAGTTTGAGGAGGTCAAGGCTGCAGTGAATTGTGATTGTGGCACTGAACTCCAGCCTGGATGACAGAATGAGACCCTGTCTCAAAAAACAAACAAACAAACAAAAATAGACATTATCAATTAAATATAATAATACTTTTAGTAACACACCTGAGCTTGAAAAAAAAGGAAATCTCTTGGTGCTAGAAAGGAGCAGGAAACAAGCCAGAGGAGTAAACTCTTAGGCTGATTTTGCTGAGATCTCAGGAGGACATGAGGCCAAATTCCATAATAGCTACATATTGGATTTTACTACCAATAGAGAAATAGGCCCTGGGTTCTGCAGAAGGAATGGAGAAATAAACTAGTCTCCAGCATATGGATGGGACCTCAAAAGGCTATACTTTTATTGAAAAGGGAGGAGATTAAAGTGACATGGAAGCTTGGTTTCCCCTGTGCACTTGCTGGTGGGGGAAAAAACTAGTATCTCTTGAGAAATCAAATTCCAAGTGTGGGTTTGCTGTCAGCATTTATAATACCCATGTAGTATATGAATGCCTACGCCACAATATAAGCCGAATCTGGTCATGGATTAGTAAAACCCCTGAGACAACCAGGAAAAAGAAATGCAAAATAGGTCAATAGGAGCACTTTTATAATCTAGGATACGTGAGTTTCCACAGTAAAAGCAATTCCTGTGAAAAATGAGCTCATAATCAAAAATTTAAAACTGCCTAAAGAAATGATGCCTGAGGAGATAGAGTCTAAAGATCAACAAGTAGAATCAAAAGCTAGACAAAAACCTGAGATGAAGGAACTTTTTGAGAGTTAGATAAAATATGTATGTTTAAGATGAAAAACAAGATAAAAGTAATTTAGATCATTACAAAATAATAGCATACTATGAAACAAACACATATGAAAAAGATCCAAACAGCGCTTCTGGAAAAATACTGTCATTGAAATTTAAAAATTAATGAATAGCATAAACAGTAGATTGGACTAGGAAAAAAACTGAAGAATTATGAAGAATATAAGTTAAAGATATAAAAAGATAAAAATCTCAACAGTAACAAGAAAGAAAAACCAGATTGGTTACAACCAAAAAATAAGTAAGACTGATATCGACAACAAGAGGCTACAAAACAATGAAATGTTATCTGTTATAGGCTGAAGGAAAATTAGGTTTAATTCAGAAATCTAACACTAGCTATAGGTGAACAGAGGTGAAATAAAAATATTTTCAGTTAGGGGATCAAAGATCACTGAAATCTGAGAACACTGCTCTAGGTAACAACCAAAAGCCCACAGAGTATGTACAGTCATTTCAAGTCATAGATATACATCCTCTAGGTGCTAGAAAAGACCTCAAGTAGTGGTCATCTGATTCAATCCACTATATGAAAGATTACCACAACATTTTTATTAAGAGGATGTCTGGAACCTAACACAAATGTCTGCAGAAAGATGAAGCTCACTAAATCAAGGAGACACTTTTGCCAAAAAATTATTTTGCTACTGAAGGCAACAATTATATATCTTAACGCTCTAAGTTATCTTTTTGTTTTCAAGGCTAAATAAACAAAATTTCTTTCACATATCTCCATAGGATTTAGTTCTTAGTTATTTCTAGAACACAGCATTTTATTTTAGAAGTACTCTAGCTCATCAGCATCTTTTTTAGACTATAAAATAAGCAAAATAATTGATCCTGGCATGTTCTAACCAGCATAAAGTAGAAGAAGCTTTTGTTTTAGACCAGAAGGTCTTTTTCTTTCGTTCTTTCTTTTTGGGGTTTTTTGTTTGTTTGTTTGTTTGTTTTTTGTTTTTTCTGTTTCTGTTTTTGTTTTTGTTTTTGTTTTTGTTTTGAGACAGAGTCTAGCTCTGTTGCCCAGGCTGGAGTGCAGTGGCGCGATCTCAGCTCACTGCAAGCTCCGCCTCCCGGCTTCACGCCATTCTCCTGCCTCAGCCTCCTAAGTAGCTGGGACTACAGGTGCCCGCCACCACGCCCGGCTAATTTTTTTTTGTATTTTTAGTAGAGACGAGATTTCACCATGTTAACCAAGATGGTCTCGATCTCCTGATGTTGTGATCTGCCCGCCTCAGCCTCCCAAAGTGCTGGGATTACAGACGTGAGCCACCACACCCAGCCCAGAAGTTCTTAAACTTTAGCATACAACACAATTACCTGGAGGAGTTATTACAACATAGGTTGCCAAGCTAATGCCCAAGTTTCTGACTCAGAAGGTTGGTATAGGGCCTGAAATTTTGCATTTATTTATATTTTTTTATTTTTTTAAGAGATGGGGTTGGCCGGGCACCATGGCTCATGCCTGTAATCCCAGCACTTTAGGAGGCCGAGGCAGGCAGATCATGAGGTCAGATGGAGACCATCCTGGCCAGTATGGTGAAACCCAATCTCTACTAAAAATACAAAAATTAGCTGGGTGTGGTGGCACACGCCTGTAATCCCAGCTACTCCAGAGGCTGAGGCAGGAGAATTGCTTGAACTCAGGAGGTGGAGATTGCAGTGAGCTGAGACCGCTCTACTGCACTCCAGCCTGGCGACAGAACAAGACTCCATCTCAAGAAAAAAAAGAAAAAGGAAAAATGGGGCCTCTCTATGCTGTTCCAGGTTGGTCTCGAGCTCCTGGCCTCAAGTAATTCCTCCCACTTCAGCTTTCTGAGTAGCTGGGATTACAGGCTGCATGAGTCACCACACCTGGTGAGATTTTGCATTTCTAACAAGTTGTCTAGTGATATTGACTCTACTGTTCCATGAACCTCAGTCTAAGATCAATTTAGCTTTTTGGCAGATCTACAATCTTGTTGACTAAATCTGAACTTGCAGTCAATTCGAATTCCCAAGTCTTTTTTATAAGCACAGTTGATTTTAGTAACCTACTTAACATTCCCATTTCTTGTTTTGTAACACATTGATAATATCAACAAAAAGCATGTTACAGATACCAAATCACTAATTATACACTCACATATGAAAGAGAACATATTATTCTTTATATTTTAGCTTTAATTCATGAGCTAAAAGGAGTTGAAGACCTCTGTCATCTCCAATTTTACAAGTGACTCAGTTTTTGAGATCTCTTGGTGTCCTTTCCCTGACATTAAGAGAATTCCAAGGCTCTGCACTGAGTATTCTACAAATAATTTTTCTAAAGTCTCATAACAACAGCACAATTGCTAAACAATGAATCAACTACACAATGCTTTCCAAAAACCCTTGAAAAATAACCTTTGGCTCCTTCTCAAGTATATGAATAGTTTATCTAATTGTCCAATTACTAGAGATCCAAAAAACCAGTTTTATAAATACTTATCCACAACTGAAAAAAAAAAAATAGTTTCAAGGTTGAGTGCTTGACTCCAGTTAGCTAATGTGACAAGAAGACAAAGAACCCTGCCATTTCCACATAACATGGACAGAGGCCCTCTGTGCAGGGATATTAATATGCTAAGAGAAGAGCCTTTTAAGAAACAGATGCACTCAGTGTCAATCAGCTAAACTTTAGAAATTAATGACCTTCACTAGCTTTGCTTAGTCATTTTTTGGTGCCAACTTCTTGAGTACCCAAGTTCAATTCAAGTCAGTTTGACAGATTCAAGATACATTCCAAGAATACAATATTCAACTCTACATAAATTTACCAGCTCACTGAAAGGGCTCAGCTCTGTTAATACTTACCCTAATTCAAGATGTTTTGGTTAGCACAGGATCAATGGCCAGACAATTGCTAAATTACATAATTCTATGACATTTATTTTATTGTTAGTTGGGTTATTTTACTTTATTTTATTTTTTTGGTAGAGACAAGGTTTCGCCATGTTGCCCAGGGTGGTCTCAAACTAACTTAAGACTCTGTGCCCACTGAGTTGGCTGAGTTAAGTCGATAATAAGTACTCTTCTGTCACTGATCAGGTAAAAATATTTATGCTAAATGATATTAACATTTTCTGTTTTTAAGTATTTTTCATTTAAGAAATATAATCAATTGCTATAGCAATCCTAAGGCATCCTTAAGACTCAGATATTCATTTACATTTTCAAGTCAGGAAAGATAATGAGCTTTGAGGTTCTAAATTCAGCTAAATTAAAGAAGCCAAATCTCCCAAATGATGCCTTTACCTCAGTGTCTCAAATACTTAGCTATGGAGTTCTGAAAGCTTACAAATTGAATTCCTGACTGTTACAAAGCAAAAGACGCTGAGCCTGGAGTCCTCCAAAAAAAAAATACACTGATTAAAGGCTGACTCATTGTGGCTGTGGCAAAAATGTAGTAAAGAAGTAGTCTTCTTAGATTAAAACAAATAAAAAACACCTATATTTGAAAAGTACCCTGAAAACTGTTAAAAATACTGACAATTTGCTTTAAAATGTATGAAAGTCATTCCATCTGTAGTTTTTTTTTTTTTGAGAGTGTTCTCAATAACAAACAGATGCTACAATTCACTGTCTCACAGTGTCCAAAGTGTGATCATCAGACTTAGATCCAAGATTCTACTAGATGTAACCATGCAAGCATAAAAGCCAATTGAATAAAACTGTTGATGGAACACTGCTTTTCCCCACTCGTGAGGAAGAATAGGTAGCACAAAGTGAAATTTCTGACTATGCATTGACCTCATCACAAAGCAATTATGATCTTGGTACACATAGTATATATAGTATATATAGTATATATGGAATAGTGCCAAATAGCAGTAATGGATTTATTTGCATTATATCTTCATTAGTACAGTGCAGAGAAAAAGTGATTTCTAAGAAAGTTTGAAGGCTTATCTTATTCAGGATTCTAGAGATGAATACACAAATTTTGACCAATACTGTAGTGACTTATCAGGCAGTTTAAATTAGGTTATGCTGCAGTGACAAAAATTCCCAAATCATTGTGACTTATGACTACAAGGATTTATTTCTTGCTTATGCTACATGTCAGCTTTCAGTCAAGCTGAAGATGCACCCCTCTTCTAGGACAGCAGCCTTCATGGCAGAGGGATGACAGCCATGGCAGAAAAGTGTTTCTTAAGGATTCCGTTTTGAAGTGACATTTATCCCTTTTGTTTATATTTCATTGGACAAAGGAAGTCACACAGTCAAGCTAGATGTCACTGGTTAGGGAATTAGAATTCTCTCACTGAGAGAGCCAGCAAATAATTGAGGAAAATCATAATGCTTCTCAGAGGAGATAACCCTAACTCCTTTCCAATTATGGCAATAGACTCGCCAAGTCCCGGATCTTGTAATAACCCTTATTTAAAATCCAAATGTGGTGCCTTTTACTCTGGAGACTAATAAACTAAAAAGACGAGTTAGCTGCCCCTCAAATATCTAACATATAACTGCAGAATGGGAAGATACAACTTGCATATATCTCCAAATTGGAAAGAGGACAAATGGGAAATACAGCAGTCACTTATCTATGTAAATTCCGAAATTTTGATAGGCAGAAGATGCAAGGGCTGCTGCTTTGCCCTGGGACTGGCAAATATTCTTTAATTGGGTCCTGGTTCTTCTCTATGGGAAAAGTTTCCCAGTTTACTGTTCTCTGAGGCTGCTGGTTCTGCCCCATAGGAGGTTATTCCTGTTCCTTGATCTTCCTTGGGTCTATAAATAAGGGATTATAGAATATGCCTCCCCTCCACAAACACACACTCACTACTACCATGTTGGTGGCTGAGCAGCTTTCTCAGGCTGCTTCCTAGTCACAGAAGATTAGAGGCACAAAAGTCATTAACAATTGCAGTCTCTTTTACTGGAACCTAGTAGCTGTTTTGGCAGTATAATTCCCTAAAAAGTTCAATTGGCTTTTAACTTGTTTGACTGTACTCATCTTATTACACCAGTAGCCATGCCCACAGTCCTTTCTGAGATATGCAACTTACAGTAGATTTAATTACAAGTTCCTTGAAGTAGACAAATTTCTGTGGGACAGCCACACTCATCTTTTGTCCCTTCCTGTACAAAAAGCAGCAGGACCTAGACTGAATCCCTGGTGTTTTGGTAACAATACCACATACTCACTCAGTACATTATCTGATTTCTAGTTACCTCAGGTGACAATATAATCAAAAGTTTTATCATGGGAACCACCTTCTGTCCATCCCCAAAGTCAATGTCATATCTACTAGCTATTTTTGTATAAATATTAATTACAATGGTATCCCATTCTGGTAGCAATTTCTTTATCAGTCAGCTTATAATCAATTATGATAAAATAACATACAACTCATAAATTTCAGTGGTTTATAAAACAGTTCTAATTCTTGCTCAAATTACTGTCAGATACTCTGGCTTTGTAGCATTTTAATTCACTCTGGTCACCTTGGCTGGAGTGCAATGGCGCAATCTCTTCTCACCAGCCTCCTCCTCCCAGGTTCAAGTGATTCTCTTGCCTCAGCCTCTAGAGTAGCAATTTTTGTATTTTTAGTAGAGGTAGGGTTTCACCACGTTGGCCAGGCTAGTCTCAAACTCCTGATCTCAAGTAATCCACCCACCTCGGCCTCCCAAACTGCTGGGATTACAGGCATGAGCCACCATGCCTGGCCAATTCATTGGTCATTTCTGTTTCTTTTATAAGATGTTTTCCATATTCCTGCCCCATTTTTCTAATCTGCTTATAATTAATAATTTGTAAGATTCAGATGTTAACCTGCCTGTTTTATATAATAAATATTTTCCTATTCTGTCATTAGTTATCCAGCATATGCTTTAATTTCAGATTATGGTATCTTGCACATATACAAATTTCAATTTTTAAGACAACAAGTGCTTAAAAATATGATTTCATAACAGAGAAAATTATATAAATTTAGTCTTTTAATTCTCCCGGTGTGTTGTACATTTTTACGGTAGGATATATACCTCCCTTATTCAATTTTGAGTTTATATTTGCCTTAAGTTCTATTTTATATAATGTTTATATTGTAATATATACTTCCTTTTCCTTCACATTCACCTGTAGTATCTTCTCACACATTTATTTTATATATTTTTATCTTATTTTGAGTAGCATATCTTATAAAACACACAAAGGTGAATTTTGTTTTAAAGAAATCCTGGGAGTCTTCATGCTTAAAATTTATTTTACTATTTTCATATTTAAAGTGATTATTGACATGTTTGGACTCATTACTATCATCTTATTTCATATTTTCTATCTTATCACAGTTTCTTATCTTCTCTAATTCTAAACTGGTCAATTTTTCCTTTTATGGTTTTCCCTTCCGCTGTTATATAGCTTTCTATTATATATCCATAAATTATTACTCTGAAATTTTAAATTCATTTAAAAGATATAATTCAGTTAGTGTCTATAGTTAATCAATATATTGTACTAATTTAGTCATTCATATTCTTGTACAAACATCACCAACATCCATCTCCATAACACTTTCCATTTTGCAAAACTGAAACTCTATACCCATTAAACAAGTCCCCATTACTCTCTCAACCCCTGGCAACCACTATTCTGCTTTCTGCAGGGTTGTTCTATCCAGTATTGAGAATGAAAATATTGAAGTTTCCCACTGTTATTGTAGAACTATGTATTTCTCCTATTAATTCTGTTAATCTTTGTTTTATATATGTTGATGGTCTGTTTGCAGATGCATAAGTGTTTATAACTGTAATCTCCTTGCAATACTAAATGTTTTATTAATATACATTGTTTCTGTTTCTTGCAACCTTTATTTATTTAAAATCTATTTTTTCTAATATTAGCATAGTTATCTTTGTTCTCTTTTGGTTACTGTTTGCATGGGATCTTTTTCCATGCTTCTACTTTCAACCTGTTTGTGTCTTTGGATCTAAAGTGAATTTCTTATAGATAGCCCATAATTGGAGCATTATAAAAATCCATTCTGCCAAACTCTGTCCTTTTAAGGGAGGAGACCACCCCTCATATTGTCTGATGCCCAATTTCTGCCTCCAAAGAAAGAAAAAGTAAAAACTAAAAGGCAGAAATGAAATCCACAAGCACACAGCCCGGCACCACACCCTGGGCCTGGTAGTTAAAGACCCTGACCTAATTGGTTATGTTATCTATAGATTACAGACATTGTATAGGAAAGCACTGTGAAAATCCCTATCCTGTTTTGTTCCGATCCAATTACCGGTACATGCAGCCCCCAGTCATGTACCCGCTACTTGCTCAATCGATCACAACCCCCTCACATGCACCCCCTTAGAGCTGTGAGCCCTTAAAAAGGACAGGAATTGCTCACTCAGGGAGCTCGGCTCTTGAGACAGGAGTCTTGCCGATGCCCTTGGCTGAATAAACCCCTTCCTTCTTTAACTCGTTGTCTGAGGAGTTTAGACTCATCCTGCGGCTCATCCTGCTACATTTCTTGGTTCCCTGACCAGGAAACGAGGTGATTGGTGGGTGGTCGAGGCAGCTCCTTAGGTGGCTTAAGCCTAAGCCTGCCCTGTGGAACATCCCTGCGGGGGACTCTGACCAGCCCGAGTGACGTGGATCCTGAGAGTGCTCCTGGGTAGGCATTTGCCCCAGTGGGACACCTCGCCAGAGCAGTGTGTGGCAGGCCTCCATGGAGGACCAATGCAGTGGCTGAACACTGGGAAGGAATGGGCACTTGGAGTCTGGACATCTAAAACTTGATAAGACTAGTCTTTGAAACTTGCTCACACCATTTGAGTGCAAGCATGGCCTGATCACCCATAGCGTGCCTTTATTGGCACTTTGGTTTTGGTTTTGGTTTTGACTTGGTTTGAATTGCTTGACGGGACCAGTCTTAGGAACTTGCCCATTCCATTTGAGTGGAAGCGTGGCCTGATCACCCACGGCATGCCTTGATCAGCACTTTGGATTTGGTTTTGACTTGCTTTGAATTGCTTGACAGGATTGGTCTTAGGAACTTGCCTACTCCATTTGAGTGAAAGCGTGGCCTGATCACCCATGGTGTGCCTGTACCGGCACTTTGGTTTTTGTTTTTGACTTGACTTGGATTGCTTGATACTTTGGTTTTGGTTTTGACCTGGCTTGGATTTCTGGATACTCTGATTTTTGTTTTGATTTTGGTTTGCTGCAAACTGCAAAAGTGTGTGTGTGTGCCCTTTTTACCTGTTCTTTGTTTTGTGGTGTGTGTGTGGTGTGAGCGTGGTGTTTTGTCTTGAAGAAGCATAGGTCAGGCACAAATAAGCCCACCCTACTAGGAACTATGTTGAAAAATTTCAAAAAAGAATTTAAAGGAGACTATAGAGTACTGTGACACTAGGAAAACTTAAAACTTTGTGTAAGATAGACTGGCCAGCATTAGAGGTAGGTTGGCCATTAGAAGGAAGCATGGACGGATCCCTTGTTTCAAAGGTATGGCACGAGGTAACCTGTAAGCCAGGGAATCCAGACCAGTTCCTGTACATAGACACTTTGTTACAGCTGGTTTTAGACCCGCCACTCCCAACACACAGTAGTTGAGAGAACAGCAGCATACGCGGCTGGCAGAGGCAAGGAAAGACCAGCAGAGAGAGAGAAAGGAAAGAGACAGAAAAGAGGCAAAGAGAGAGAGGAAGAGACAGACAAAGAAGGAGTCAAGGAGAGAGAAAGAGAGAGGCAGAGAGAGAGAAGAGACAGAGGCAAAACGAAAGTCAAAGAGAGAGAGACAAAGTCAAAGAGAGAGAGAGAGATATACAGGTAGTTAAGAAAAAAAAAGTGTACCCTATTCCTTTAAAAGTCAAGGTAAATTTAAAACCTATAATTGATAATTGAAGGTATTCTCCATAACCCTATAACACTCAATATCATTTTGTTGTCAGTGTAAAAAAGGGCATATCCCAAAAGCACTGAGGCCTTCCTATCAAAAATCCTTAACCCAGTAACCCGCAGGTGGCCCAAATGCATTCATTCTGTAGCGGCAACTGCTTTGCTAACAAAAAAAAGAAAAAAAAAAGTAAAAAAAAAAAAAAAAAACTGTTAGAGGAAACTTCATTGTGAGCACATCTCACCAGTTCAGAAGCATCCTAAGGAAAAAAAAGGGGGGGGGCAGAATTTATATAAGAAGAGTATTATATGGTAAATTCTTGTCCTGAAATAAATTAACTGATTGTTTAAAGAAAGAAATATTTTTAATAAGTCTGAAAGTTGAGGCATGTCGAAGAATTGTCTGCGAAAGTCATGAAAAAGGAAAATGTTATAAAAAAAGAATTTATGCAAAAAATGTTGTATAATTTAAAATTAACTAGGCCTCCTGAATGTAAAACTATTGAAAAAAAACAAAAAACAGTTTATGTGCAAAGTGTATAAGAAAAGTAAAATATACCTTTGGTAAAAGGATTATAAGGAGGCATAAGAATGTACATTTTTACCTACATTAAAAAGTTACAAAAATTATTGTTTTGAAGGTTTAAGCAAGTTTTAAAACGTTAATTGTAAAGAAAATTCTGTGTGTAAACCTATTAGCTAAAGTTAAAGAAGTATCATCCAGTTTTTCTGTGAACTGGACATTAAAGTAAAAGCATAACAGGTTTTTGTTAAAGCACCAACCTGTTCTTTAGCAAAAATTATAAAAGATTAAAAAGAGTCTATAAAATCTTACCTTATGGTCAAACATTAAAAATTAGATAAATATGTCTACAAGGTTTTATTAAAATTAAGTTTAACATCAATAACACACTAATGTAAAGATAAAATTTAGCTTATCTGGTATAAAAATCATACGAGAAGCATCGTTAAATATAAAATGGTATTTGGCTTTCTTTGGTTTAAAAACTAATAAAAATAGGTGCTAAAGGAAATTTGTCAGTAAAAAGGCACTAAAGACTATAAAGTCCACTGCCAAGGTCCCCACATTTAAAACAAAAGGTCAGTTTCTTAGAAATTATATACTTGGTTTATCTTCCACTTTCCTTTCTCTCAAAAACGAAAAGTCTTTTAGCACATGTACCACCCCTAGAATTTCCGGTAAACCAGCACCAGCCGAAAGATCATGTTCTCATCGAAAGGTGGAAAGAAGAAAAACTCAAGCCAGCCTGGGAAAGACCCTACCTTGGGCTGCTAATCACCAAGACTGCTGTTTGTACAGAAAAAAAAAAAAAAAAAAAAGATGGACTCATCACACCCGAGTCAAGAAAGTGCCACCCCCTCCAGAGTTGTAGGCCATAGTCCCAGAGGAAAATCCTACCAAACTAAAGCTAAGAAATATCTAACTCTTTCAATCTATTCTATTACTCTTTCTTCTTTCCACGCTCTATTGCTGACCATTTAGTTATTAACAAAACCAAGTCAATTTCGCCTCAAACTATTGCATTTAATGCTTGCCTTTTTATACCCTGTGGGGACTTGCCAAGTCAAAGACAGCTCTCTACTTCAGAAAAGTACTTCTGTCCCTCCTGACTTTCCTCAGACTCAGCATTAGTAAACTAGGACCATTTAATCCAGGGAGATTTCGATAAAGACCCCAGTGCCAAACAGGGGTCTTGCCCCCCGATGTAGAGCTTTCATGCCATAGTTAGTCCAACTTTCTGTGGACCACTAAAGAGCAAGGATGGACTGCCCCAACTGGTTTTTGTAATTTCCTAAAACCATACATTCATTTTACTAGAGAATCATAGAAGTAAAAGACATAAAACAAACTTTAGCAATTAAGACAGGATACCAAGATGCAAATGCCTGGTTAAAATTGATCAAATATTCCATCTGCACGTTAAACAAAAGCAATTGTTATGCTTATGCACATGGCAGGTTAGAGGCCCAGATTGTCCCCTTTCCAATAAGGTGGTCCTCCAGTCGACCAAGTGTAGGCTGCATGGCAGCTCTTTTCCAGGATTCTACAGCCTAGAGTAGTAAGTTGTGCCACGCTCTCTCTGTTATATCCCAAAATCCGGCACCCTGCAGGTCAGTCCCCGAGGGACATCCAGCCTCCATCTCCCAACACTAAGTTCACTTCGTGTCTCTCACAACAGGGAGGAAACTTAGCGTTCCTTGGAGACCTGAAAGGATGCAGTGAGCTTAAACATTTTCAAGAGCTTATCAGTAAGTCCTTGTTCATCCCGGAGCAGGTGTGTGGTGGTATCGTGGTGGACCTTTATGGCACTCTGCCGAATAACGGGAGTGGCGCTTGTACTTCAGTCCAACTGGCTATCCCTTTCACCCTGGCATTTCATCAACCAGAAAGAAAAAAATAAGACATCGTAAAGCGAGAGAAGTCCCTTATGGGTCTTTCGACTCTCATGTCTATTTAGACACAATTGCAGTCCCATGAGGAATACAGATCAATTTAAAGCTTAAAATCAAATAGCTGCAGGATTTGAGTCAATATTTTGATGGGCGACAGTTAATAAAAATGTAGATTAGATAAACTACATCTATTACAACCAACAGCAATGAGCTTTTCATGAGTTAAAAGAAAGACTCATGTTGGCCCCAGCCCTGATACTACCTGACCTGACAAAACTCTTTACACTCTATGTGTCAGAAAGAGAAAAAATGGCAGTTGGAATTTTAACCCAGACTGTAGGACCCTGGCCAAGGCCAGTGGCCTATCTCTCAAAACAACTAGACAGGGTTTCCAAAGGCTGGCTCCCAGATCTAAGGGCCCTAGCAGCAACAGCCCTGTTAGCACAAGAAGCAAATAAACTAACCCTTAGGCAAAACCTGAATATAAAGGTCCCCCATGCTGTGGTAACTTTAATGATTACCAAAGAACATCATTGGTTAACAAATGCTAGATTAACCAAGTACCAAAGCTTGCTATGTGAAAATCCCCACATGACCATTGAAGTTTGCAGCATCCTAAACCCCACCACCTTGCTCCCAGTATCAGAGAGCCCAGTTGAACATAAATGTGTAGAGATGTTGGACTCAATTTATTCTAGCAGGTCCAACCTCCGAGACCATCCTCAAACATCAGTAGACTGTGAGCAGTACGTGGACGGGAGCAGCTTCGCCATCCCCTGCAAAGTGACTCTGAAGAAGACGACAAGCCCTGCTCTAGTCACACCCAGAAGCTGACTCGTCCACGCATGGCCGAAGCATGAGAAAACTCTTTGCGAGACTCATTTTCCTTAAAATTTAGACTTTTACAGTAAGGACTTCAACTGACCTTCCTCAGACTAAGGACTGTTCCCAGTGTATACATCAAGTCACTGAGGTAAGACAAAAAATTGCTAGAGTCCTATTATTTTATGGTTATTATAAGTGTACTGGCACTCTAAAAATAACTTGTTTGTATAATGTTATTCTATACAAGGTATGTAGCCCAGGAAATGACCAACCTGATGTGTGTTATGACCCATGTAAGCCTCTCATGACCACAGTTTTTAAAATAAGATTAAGAACTGAAGACTGGTAGAGGCTCATAAACGATATAAGTAAAGTGTTAGCCAAAACAGAAAAAAAAAGGGGGTGCCCAAACAAGTCACCTTAAAATTTGATGCCTGTGCTGTCATTAATAAGTTAGGAATAAGGTGTAGTTCTCTTAATTAGAAAAGAGGCTATATGGCAGAAGATAAGTACATTTGTCATAAATTAGGACTGTGTGGAAATAAATGTAAATACTGGTCTTGTGTCATTTAGGCCACTTGGATTAAAAAAAAATGAAAAGGATCCAGTCCACCTTCAGAAAGGAAAAAAATGGTCCTTCCTGTACTAAAGGACAATGTAACCCCTTAGAACTAGTAATAACCAATCCCCTTGATCCTCACTGGAAAAAAAGGGGAACATGTAACCCTAAAAATTGATGGAGCTAGACTGGATCTTCAAGTAAATTTCATGGTTTGAGAAAAAGTTTATAAATGCTCTTCTGAGCCAGTATTTCAAACCTTTTATGATAAACTAAAAGTGCCAGTACCAGAAATTCCATGAAAAACAAGAAATTTGTTTTTGCTATTAGCCGAGCCTGTAGCCCAGTCTCTCAATGTCACTTCATGTTGTATATGTGGAAAAATTGTAATAGGAGATCAATGGCCATAGGAAGCCCAAGAATTAGTATCTACAGACCCAGTCCCTGATGAATTCCCAGCCCAAAAGAATCACCCTGATCACTTCTAGGTCCTAAAAGCCTCAATCATTAGACAATACTATATAGCAAGAGTAGAGAAGGACTTCACCCTTCCTGTAAGAAGACTACATGGTGGAGTTCAAACCACACACAGAAAAATCCATTCAGTAAATTTCCAAAGTTGCAGACCATTTAGGCCCACCCAGAATCCCACAGGGACTGGACAGCCCCCACTGGGCTATACTGAATATGTGGACATAGAGCCTATGCTAAGCTGCCTGACCAGTGGACAAGTAGTTGTTATTGGCACATTAAACCATCTTTCTTCCTACTGCCCATAAAAACAGGCAAACTCCTGGGCTACCCTGTCTATGCTTCCTGTGAAAAGAGAAGCATAACTATAGGAAATTGAAAAAATGATAAATGGCCGTCTGAGAGAATCGTACAATATTATAGGCCTGCTATTTAGGCACAAGATGGCTCATGAGGATACCGGAACCCCCATTTACATGATCAACCAAATCATGCGGTTACGAGCTGTCTTAAACATAATCACTAATAAAAACGGCAGAGCCTTTACTATTCTGACCTGGCAAGAAACTCAAATGAGAAATGCTATCTATCAAAATAGATTAGCTCTCGACTGCTTGCTAGCAGCTGAAAGAGAAGGCTGTAAGAAATTTAACCTTACTAATTGCTGCTTACACATAGAATATCAAGGGCAAGTAGTCGAAGACATAGTTAGAAATATGACAAAACTGGCACATGTGCCCGTGCACGTGTTGCATGGATTTGATCCTAGGGCCATGTTTAGAAAATGGTTCCCAGCGCTAAAAAGATTTAAAACTCTTATAACAAGAGTTATAATACTAATAGGAACCTACTTACTGCTCCCTTGTTTGCTAACTGTACTTCTTCAAATGATTAAAACCTTCATCGCTACCTTAGTTCACCAAAATGCTTCAGCGCAAGTGTACCATATGAATCACTATCAATCTGTCTTGCAAGAAGACATAGGTAGTAAAAATGAAAGTGAGAACTCCCACTATTAAGTGAGAGTCTCAAAGCGGGGGAATAAGGGAGGAGACCACCCCTCATATTGTATTATGCCCAATTTCTGCCTCCAAAGAAAGAAAAAGTAAAAACTAAAAGGCAGAAATGAAATCCACAAGCACACAGACCGGCACCACACCCTGGGCCTGGTAGTTAAAGATCGACCCCTGACCTAATCGGTTATGTTATCTATAGATTACAGACATTGTATAGAAAAGCACCATGAAAATCCCTATCCTGTTTTGTTCTGATCTAATTACCGGTGCATGCAACCCCCAGTCACGTACCCCCTGCTTGCTCAATCAATCATGACCATCTCATGCTCATCCCCTTAGAGTTGTGAGCCCTTAAAAAGGACAAGAATTGCTCACTCGGGGAGGTCAGCTCTTGAGACAGGAGTCTTGCCGATGCCCCCAGCTGAATAAACCCCTTCCTTCTTTAACTTCGGTGTCTGAGGAGTTTTTTCTGTGGCTCGTCCTGCTACACTTTGACTGGAGAGGTTAACCCACTTACATGTGAAATACTTACTGGTAGAGGAGGGACTTTCTTTTGTCATTTGCTATTACTTCTCTATAAGCCTTACAACTTTCTGTCCCCCCTTATTTACTGCATTACTGTCTTTTTTTGTGATTTTTTGTAGTGAAATATTTAGATTCATTTCTAATTTCTTCTTTTGTGTATTCAGCTATTTTCTTTGTAGTTATAATATGGGTTATGTTTAACATCCTAAAGTTATCACACTCTAATTTGAATTTATACCAGCTTAACTTAAGTAATAAACAAAAACTGTTCCTTTATAACTTGATCTCCACCCCATCAGTTGCTACTGTCAACAAATTTACAACTTGATACAGTGTATGTCTGAAAAAATAAATGAATAATTATTTTTAATGTGTTAGTCTCATAAATTATGTAGAAAACAAAATGTGAAGTTACAAATCAAAGCTATAATAGAGGGGGCGGAGCAAGATGGCTGAATAGGAACAGCTCCAGTCTCTAGCTCCCAGCGCAAGCAACACAGAAGACAGGTGATTTCTGCATTTTCAACTGAGGAACGCAGCTCATCGCCAGCAACGGATCAAAGCCGGACGGAGAATGACTTTGACAAGACGAGAGAAGAAGGCTTCAGTCCATCAAACTTCTCAGAGCTAAAGGAGGAATTACGTACCCAGCGCAAAGAAACTAAAAATCTTGAAAAAAGAGTGGAAGAATTGAT
>NW_012102210.1:1789859-1803765 GCF_000951045.1 Mandrillus leucophaeus
GCACGTTATGCACATGTACCCTAGAAATTAAAGTATAATAATAAAAAAATAAAATAAAATAAAATAAAAAATAAAAATAAAAAATAAAAAAACAAAGTTATCATAATATTAGCTTTTAGATTAACAATTATGTTTTACAAATATTTTAGTATCTAAAACAAAAAGCAGAGTTACAACTTCTCATTACAATAATAATAGCTTTCATAATGGCCCATGTATTTACTGTTGCTCAGATCTTTTCTTTCTTAATAAGGTTTCAAGTCACAGTCTAGTGTCCTTTCATTTCATTCTGCATGACTTTCATTAAGATTTCTTGCAGGAAAAATTTAGTGGTAATTAAGTCCCTTAGCTTTTGTTTATGTGGGGATGCCTTACTTTCTCCTTCACTTTTGAAGGACAATTTTTCCAGATGTAGTATTCTTGGTTCACAGTTTTTTTTTCTTTTAACACTTTGATATAACAGCCCACTGCCTTACGGCCTCCAACATTTCTGATGAGATATATGCTCATAATTTTATGAAGGAACCCTTGTATGTGACAAGTCACTTATCTCTTGCTGCTTTCAAGGTTCTCTTTGTTTTTCAAAAGCTTTATTTTGAATGTGTCTTAGTGTTGGTCTCTTTTAGTTCATCCAATTTTGAGGTTTTTGAGTTCCTTGCATGTTTATATTCACGTCTTCCTTCAATTTTGGAAAGTTTTCAGCTATTATTTCTTCAGATATTCTACTTTCCCCTTTCTCTCTTTTCCTTCTGGGGTCCAACAATGTGCATAATAGTCGGCTTGAAGGTGTCCCATAGGTCCCCTGGGCTGTGTTCACTTTTATCCAGTCTTTTGGCTTCATGCTCTGCAAACTCAATTCTTTCCAGTATCTTCTCTTCTAGTGTGCTCATTCTTTGTTCTGCCTACTCAAATCTGTGTTTGGATATCTTTAATTAATTTTTCACTTTATTTATTATACTTTTCAGTTCCAGAATTTTGTTTTGGTTTCTTTTTAAACCTCTTTATTAATATTTCCACTTTTTCCATATATAATTTCATTGATTTTTCTCTACATTTTCCTGTAGTTCAATAATCTTTTTTATCATTATTATACTTTAAGTTCTGGGGTACATGTGCAGAACGTGCAGGTTTGTTACATAGGTATACATGTGCCATAGTGGATTGCGGCACCCATCAGCCCATCATCTACATTAGGTATTTCTCCTAATGTTCCCCTCCCCTAGCCCCTCACCCCCCAACAGGCCCCAATGTGTGATGTTCCCCTCCCTGTGTCCATGTATTCTCATTGTGCACCTCCCACTTATGAGTGAGAACATGTGGTATTTGGTTTTCTGGTCTTGTGTTACTTTGCTGAGAATGATGGCTTTTAGCTGCCTCCATGTCCCTGCAAAGGACATGAACTCATCCTTTTTATGACTGCATAGTATTCCATGGTGTATATGTGCCACATTTTCTTTATCCAGTCTATCACTGATGGGCATTTGGGTTGGTTCCAAGTCTTTGCTAATGTGAATAGTGCCACAATAAACATACGTGTGCATGTGTCTTTATAGTAGAATGATTTATAATCCTTTGTATATATACTCAGCAATGGGATTGCTGGGTCAAATGGTATTTCTAGTTCTAGATCCTTGAGGAATCACCACAATGTCTTCCACAATGGTTGAACTAATTTACACTCGCACCAACAGTGTAAAAGTGTTCCTATTTCTCCACATCCTCTCCAGCATCTGTTATTTTCCTGACTTTTTAATGACCGCCATTGTAACTGGCCTGAGATAGTATCTCATAGTAGTTTTGATTTGCATTTCTCTAATGGCCATTGATGATGAGCTTCCTTCATATGTTTGTTGGCAGCATAAATGTCTTCTTTTGAGAAGTGTCTGTTCATATCCTTTGTCCACTTTTTGATGGGATTTTTTTTTTTCTTGTAAACTTGTTTAAGTTCTTTGTAGATTCTGGATATCAGCCCTTGGTCAGATGGATAGATTGCAAAACCTTTCTCCCATTCTCTAGGTTTCTCTAGGTTCACTGTGATGAGTTTCTTTTGCTGTGCTGAAATATCTTTATATATACTAAATTCCCAAATAGCCTGAAGTCTATTTCTAGAGTATCTATTCTATTACATGGAACTATACATTCTTTATATTCTCCTGAATGCCAAAATTTTGCATGATACTAACCTTCCAAATCAGGTGAGAAGAGTATATTCTCTTTATCTTTTTAAAATAATTTTATTGATAATTCCTTTTTGTCACATTCTAATTTTCAGATAAATTTCACCTACTTTTAATAAATTACAAAGCAAATTTCAGAAGAATTTTTATTGGGCTGCATTGTACTAATGACTAATTGACATTTTGCAAATATCTTGCCACATATGAAAAGATTATTTTATGATACTGTGTAGAGTTTTAGAAATTTCCCAATATAGCATTCACATACTTTGTGTTTATTCTTAAATGTTCTGATATTTTTGTTGCTACTATGATGGGATTTTTATTGCTATATAAGATTTTATATATGGATTTTGATTCATATATAAGAAAATTAAAAATTAAGAATTTATTAAATAATGTATTTTTTTGTTGCAAATTATTCTCTAGTTAAGTTTCATGGTATTCTAGATATAGGATCATATAATTGGCAAGTAATAATTTTATCTCTTCCCAACATTTATAACTTAATGCTTTTACATAACTGCTTTAGCTACCACTTCCAGTGAAAAATATTAAATAATAGTGGTACTAGGAAACAATCTTTCTTTTATCCTACAAACATCTACTCACACATACATGCATGCACCTGTGTGTGTGCACACACGCACATACACATGTGCATACATACACATACACACACGCACACACACATGAACACACACACTTATTTTAAGAAATTGTTTATCCATTTTGGGTTATATATATTCAATAATATAAAATGTTTTCTAGGTACACAAAATGTAATATTTTTATTTCTTCATTACAGATTACTGAGAATTTTATTGCAGCAACTCAGCATTCCTGGAATGAGCCTCATTTGGCAAAGGAATACATTCTTTTAATACACTGCTGAATTGCATTTGCTACATTTTCTAAGATGATTCTCATCAATATTGTGCAAGAATGAATTGCAAATTGTTTTCATCTTTTCCACGTCAGGTTTTGTATCAATATTACGTTGTCTAATAAAGGTTGTTGTTATTTTTGCCTTCTATTTCTATGATTGGGGGACAGTTTTAATGTCATAAGTTAATATTACACAATTCTTGATAATTTACACAAAATTCATCTGTGAAGTCATCCAGAAGATGTAAGTAACAGGTAGAGGTGGATTAGTAAACCCTCGCTCCTTGACAGTTTTGTTCTTTCCATTATGCTTTTTTTCCCAATCAGATTTTTCTATCTCCTTTTAAACCAGTTTTAAATTTCATAGAAAATCATTCATTTCATCCACATTTTCAAATTTTAGTACATATAAAACTTGTGCAAAATTGTAGCATTCTTTTGTCTGTATTTTAAGTCATCTCCTAATTTTTATCCATAATTTTGTGTATTTTTGGCTTTCTTCATTTCCCCAACTAATGACTTTTATATCATCAAAGAACAAGCTCTTAAAAACATTAAGTTGATATTTAATCATAGATTAATAGTTTTCATTATCAATTCCTGTTGCTTTCCTTTTCTTGCTGATTTTTTAAGAACTTATTCCTTTTTCATTCTTACTAGATTAAAACTGGAAAATTGAGGCTATAAATTTTCCTTGAAATATGACTCTAATTGTAGCTCTATATGACTTCTTCAAGTTTATTAATGTGACTACTTCTATGATCAAACAATTATCAAATAGAAACATATCTAATCATCAGGATTACCGATACACAGATAATCTGTTGACTATATCTTCATATTTGATAGCATCACATTTTTCTTTTAACTTTTATTTTAAGTTCAGGGGTACATGTGCAGGTTTGTTACATAGGTAAACATGTGTCATGGGGATTTCTTGTACAGATTATTTCATCACTCAGGTATTAAGCCTAGGACCCATTAGTAATTTTTCCTGAATCTCTCCCTTCTCTCATCCTCCTCCCTCCTATAGGCCCCAGTGTGTGTTGCTCTCCTCTATGTGTCCACGTGTTCTCAACATTTGGCTCCCACTTATAAGAGGGAACATAGCATCACAATTTGAATGCAAGTTATTCTGACTCCATATTTTGAGTTCTTAACTCTTATTTTCTATTTCTTCCTTACTTGCTGTTTGTTTTATATCTTTTGCTTTATGGCCTGGATTTTATTAGTTTTGAAATTTCCCCTTCTTCCCTTCAATTATTAATTTAGAAAATACATACAATTGTCAGGTTTTAGGTCTATTAGTGATGATTTTATGTATTTAAAATTATATTTAAAGCACTCTAAAGTGTCATTAACTATAAGATGCTTTGTTATTTTTAAATGATCTTGAAAGAAAATATGGTGCCAATTACAACTATATGTTATTACTGATTGGAAGACATATTCTAATTCCAGAAATGTTTCTTAGAATTGAGGAAATACAACAGTATGCTTAAGCCACATTTTTCCATTTATATACATCAAAAACAAACTGTCCTAAGATGAATCAATTCAGTATATTAATATGACCTTCCCTCCAACCCCTCTCCCCAAACCTCCATTTTGCAAGTTCTTTCTGAACTTTTCATCTCAGTTAACTATCATCAAATTATTATTATTTACCTTTTATTTCAGAATTCCAGTATTACATCCCCTTTTCCTAGTCTGTCTGATTTTATGTTTAACATGTTAATCACCAATTCTTCTAGATGGTAATTTTGCCATTTATGCATTCCTTCTTTTGATTCACCTTCTATGTAAGTTTTAAGAGACAGGTCATAAAAGCTATAATTTCTTACTTTTTAAATTTTCTCCTATTTTTCTTAAATACTCTACAGATACTATAGCATCACTTGAAGTCAGAAAAAATATGGGATCAACTTGATTTTTAAAAACATTGTAGGTGACATTTTTCTTAATCTAGTCATGCCTATGATATTTTTTAAATCTTAAAAGTATATCTTTCAGTCTTTATTACATTTTCCTGGTATTTAGTAAACCCTCTCAATCTATAGATTGCAGTTTTAATTTCAGGGATAGCTCCTCCCTCTATATCAATAACATTTCCACCAAGTAGTTTTTAATTTCTACCTCACTACATTTTGTGTGATTTTTTTCTAAAGTATTTCCTCCAACTCATTAAGAACATCTGCTACATTATTCACTCTATATCTTCCTGGGTCTAATGTAGTTTTAATTATTTTTGACAGCTTTGCTCATCCCCATCTGCCAACACTTCTCTAACCTTACTTTAGTATCCTTTTATCTATATCTTGATCTCTTAAATCTCTTCCTTGATCTCTTATCATAAAGCCTATGATCATTTTATCTCCTTGAGAGTGTTGAAAATTTTTCTTAAAATGTTCATTTCCCCTAACAGTTCTTTTTTCAAAATATTTTCCTTATTTGCCTTTGTATTTTCATTTATTTTATTTCTTTTTGGTAGTATTCATATACAGGTCTGAAGTTGACATTTATATTAGAAGAGGGGAGTTTCAGTATATCTGCTATTTGTTATGATTAGTGTGGTTAAGTTTCTCTACTTATCAAGCGCCATTTTCAAACATACTTTATAACATGAGCTGCAAAGCTAGAACTGGGATAAGAAAAATAGAGAGTACAATGTGATCCTCTGTCAGACCCCACCTCTCCTATTAGTCCCAATTTGCTATTTGCCACTCATATCCCTAGTGCTCTTATTTCCCAGTTAAGTGTTACTGGTAAGATCTTTCTGAATTTAGGGACATATGTATCAGCATTTGACATCAAACTTTAATTTAGTTTGAATATTATCAATGATGGCAGCGGCAGGCCATCCGGAGCGGCCGCTGCCACCACTCCAGCTGCAGAGAGGAGCTGCGAGCAGTGGCTGCAGGGGCAGCAATGGCAGCAGTGGGTCCTCTATGCCCGACGTCCCCGAGGCAGCCAACTGCACTGCCACCACCCTCGTGCAGCCAGACGGGACGGGATCCCAGGCCTGAAGCCTCAGCCACACCAGACCCTGTATCTGCTCACCACTCTTGCCAGCTGCCACTGAAGAGAGGGAGAAGGGGGTTGGCAGAGCTGGGCCCGGGGCGGTGTGATGCTTCACAGAGCCCGCAGGAGCCAGGGACAAGTGGGAGCTCCCCTGGAGCCAGCTGCCCCCGGTGGCCACAGCGATGGGGCCTGGCCAAACCACCCGCTGGCGGGGGAGCAGCACGGTTGGGCACAGAGGGGTGGACAGAGAGGGGCCCAGTGAGGACCTCGAGCCCCCTCACCAGGCTGAAAGATGTGGCCAGAGCTGCCAGCATGCTCCATGGAGCGGATGGGAGCCCCACTCTCCCAAGCACAGGACTTGGGTGTCTGCACTCTGCACCCTCAGGGGCCGGGGAAGGCCTCTACTGCCCCCGCAGCCTCAGGGATGTCTGCTTCCATTACCTGGCTTCTCCCCACTCCTGGTGCCCACTCCCATCTCGGAGCAGGGTTGGGGCTACGCACGGGAACTGTCATAACCCAGCGGGGTGTGTGCATGCTCGGGGGCAGCACTGACACACCAGCACCTTGCTGCCTCGGCCCCCTCTGGACTTTGAGCACCAACAAGCATTGCGGAGAACATGAGGCGGCACTGAGAGGAACTCAGCACTGGCTTGCAGGTGACCCTTGGCGTGAGCAGCCTGAGCAGCCTGGGAGCCGTGGTCGGCAGCAGTGGGCAGATAGGCACCTTGGTAGAAGGGCACGGGACCCTGGTGAGGCTGCATCTTCAGGCCAGGGAGGGACTGAAGGAGGGAGGTTGGGCTGGTAGTCCCACAGACCAGAATGGGAACTTGCAGTGCCTTTTCCGGTCCTGCCCATAGCCACCCAAGGACCAACTGGCACACACTTCCTCCCCTGAGGCCCACAAAAGCTCCAGGCTCAGCCATAGCTGGACAGACAATGGGACAACCAGCTGAAGAGAAGAGCTACCCTCTCTGTTGGGAGCTGAAACGTGTTGGGATGACCTGCCTGCAAAGAGGAGCTACCCTCTCGGAGAAGCTGAACACTCCATGGGACACCCTGGCTACAGAAATGAGCTGTACCCTGTGGATCTCCTCTGAGCTGTTCTATCACTCAAAAAAGTTCCTCTTCCTCTTGGTCACCCATCAATTGTCTATGTACCTCATTCTTCCTGGTCACAGGACAAGAACTCAGAACCCGCCAAATGGCATGGCTAAAAGAGCTGTAACACAAACAGGGCTGAAACACGCCCCTTGCTCGCCACGTTCCAGGCAAAGATAAGGCGACAAGAGCTGTGGCCCTTTGGGGAACACAGACCTGGGAGCTCCCAGAGCCAGGGCTGTGATTCCCTCTTTGGGGCCCTGTGTTTCACGGTATCTACAAGCTTCTGAGTGCCACCGCACTCCCTGGTACCAGCTGGGGAAGCTGCTTGCCTTGCACCCGGTCCAGCTGCAGCCTTGCAGAGCTGGAACCCATGCCAGCATCTGGAGCTGCCTACCCTGCAGCAGCAGCAGCAAAGTCTGACTGCACAGTGGTCGGACCCCATGCTGGCTCATACACTCCTCCCAACTCCACGCTTGACTTGCAGTCTCCGTTGGAGGCATGGGATCCAGGCTGGTAGCATGAGGAGAGTGCAGCCTACCAAGCTGAGTGGGTGGAAAAAGCCAAGCAGGCACAAGCAAAACTTGGGCAAAGGCACCACTGGCCACAGTTTCCAGCGAAAAAAGCAACATCCCAAAGATCCCATAACAACAATATCTAGAAAATAGCCTTTGCAATAAGTGGAATGGAGCAAAGGTCACTGCTATTGTGTCATTTATGCCTTAAGCTTACACTTCTATCTTTGGCTCTTTTTGTCCTTTTCAGAGAGCATTTCAGGAACAGCAATCAGCTCAATCACTCATCGTTCTTAGAACCCTTAGAATTTCAGTTTTCAAATAAGTTTCCAATGATTTAAAGTAAAAGATGAAAGCAGATGAAAGGAGATCAAATAGACCATCTTAATTTGTGATAATATTTAAATTTTATGTTAAACTTCAAGTGATCTCAATTTCACTAATTTAGCTCTTTTAAGGCACAAGCAAATTATCTTTACCTTTCATTTGATCATATGACCCTGTCGATATTCTAAAACTTTTCTGAAAGTCATCATGGGAGTTGTATATCCTGATGTTTGCATTTGATGCCTAAAAATATCCTGCACACTTTTTGTCAAATGAGCATCAATTGTTTTCAAGGGACTAACCCCACCACTTGGTTAGCCATTCCTATCCAAAATAGAAAAGAAAAATAAAAACATGAAGATATTGAAAGATAACTGAAACATTTTTTAAGTTGAAGATTATCTCAGGATGATTAAATAAGTCCTGATCAAAGCAAACAGGTTTTCTTTTACCAAGAACAAGAAATGACAAAATATAAGCATGAAGCGGTTTGATTTGATTAATATAGATAGATAGATAGATAGATAGATAGATAGATAGATACAGATATATCAGAACTTAGATAATCATAGCAGGTAAGACATTAATGATAATCATTCTCTGAAATACTCTTGGAATTCCCTTTTAGAACGCCTTTCACAACCATTATTTTGTTAATTTCAATGGTAGCAATTATTTACTATCTGAAATTTTTTTGATGTTTTAATTTAGACACAAAAAGTGATTCTCAACTGGGAATGACTTTTCTCTTCAAGGGACGTTGGGCAATGCCTGGAAACAGTTTTGGTTGTCACAAGTTATGAGAGGGGGAACACTACTGGCAGCAAATAGGTAGAGGCCAGGAATGCACTTAAACATTCTGAAGTGCATAGGACAGCCCCCACAACAAAGAATTATCCATCCCAACATGTCAATAGTGCCAAAGGCGAGGAACCCTGCATTAAAGTCAAGAACGACGAAAAAGATGGGAGACTGCTTTAGCATAGTATCTTGCATTCTGTGGGGATTTAACAAATATCTTGGATGAAGGAATAATTAAGGGAAATGACACTGTTTGGGATGATAAATTATCGTCACAAAACAAAAGGATCCATACAGTGGCTCTAAATATTTTGTTATGGGGAAAACTGTACAGCTTTCCAAGAAGACTATTTTGAAAGACAAAATTTTGAAAAAACGTAATAATATAATTGCTTTAAAAGCCACATACAACTAAAGACACAAGAAATCTGAGAAGACTACATCTTTTCATCTTATTACTTACAGAGTTTTATAACACAGGAAAAATAAACTACTGATGTAGCCAATACCTTCTGCTCATCTATAAAGTTGGTCTTTTCTTCCAAATACTATATGTGGATGGAAAAGATGGTTCTCCCTACAAATCTTGAAATCTACTTACAATAAACTCTGAGTAAAAAGATGTAACTGTAAAACAACCTATAAAAATTTGGCCGGGCATGGTGGCTCACGCCTGTAGTCCCAGCACTTTGGAAGGCCAAGGTGGGTGGATCACTTGAGGTCAGGAGTTTGAGACCAGCCTGGCCAATATGGTGAAACCCTGTCTCTACTGAAAATACAAAATAAAAAAAAATAAAAAAAAATAAAAAAAGGCATGGTGGCACATGCCTGTGATCCCACCTCCTTGGGAGACTGGAGCAGCAGAATGGCTTGAACCCGAGAGGCAGAGGTTTCAATGAGTGGAGTCCACACCAGTACACTCCAGCCTGGACAACACAATGAGACTCCATTTCAAAAAAGAAAAAAAAAGTACTCCTTTGTATCTTAAATATTCATATCAGAGAAGAAATTAAATTTTATCTCACTAAGTATATCATTTCACTAGCAACCAAAGTCCACTGAAAGAAATAAGTAACCTTGATTAAAGAAAAATAAATGAGCAGAAGAATTTCTAAATGTCACTATTTTGGTTAAGCTATTCAAACAAACTGACCTGCTGATGCTGCCAATCCTGCCAATGAGAAACATAACGTATTATGCACTAAAGGGAACAAATTCCATAGCCAGAGACTTGAGATTGGTTTTTGGGCCAACCAATTCACGGCTATGGAAATACAGACTGAGTACTTAACCATAAAGGTCCTGAGTTCCTCCATTGATAAATGGGGATGCTAAAAAGCTACCTTATTGGGGGTTGCATGTTATTATTACTTTAATCACAACAGAACTGAAAGATCAGAGAGTTGACTCTGCCTAATTTAATTTCCTAGAGCACTAAGGCCCCAGTATCATTTTGAAGTATTATAATTTTTAGTATTTAATATTTAGTATTTAAATATTATAATTTTAAGTATAATATTCTTACCTAATACAGAAACTCTCATGTGACACAAACTGTTAGAAAGTTCATAACATGGCTTCAAATTAGCTTCACTGGCAATTTTATAATGAATTTTAATTATTTTTATTTTTTTAGAGATGGGGTCTGTCTCACTCTGTTGTCCCCAAGGTGGATGCAATGGCACAATCACAGCTCACTGCAGCTTTGAACTCTTGGGCTAAAGCAATTCTCCTGTGTCAGCCTCCTGGAGAGCTGAGAGTACTACTATGTGTCACCATGACTGGCTTCCTTTATCTATCTATCTATCTATCTATCTATCTATCTGCCTATCTATCTAAGGTCTCCCTCTGTTGCCCAGACTGGTGTGGAATGCCTGGCCTCAAGTAAGCCTCCCAGATAGCTCAAATTACAGGAGAGAGCCACCATATCCAGCTAATTTTTTTTTTATTATTATTCTACTTTCAGTTTTGGGATACACGTGCAGGTTTGTTACACAAGTATATATGTGCCATGGTGTTTGCTGCATCCATCAACATTTCATCTACATTAGGTATTTCTCCTAATGCTATCCCTCCCCTTTCCCCCCACACCCCAACAAGCCCTGGTGTGTGATGACTCCCTACCCATGTCCATGGGTTCTCATTGTTACACTCCCACTTATGAGTAAGAACATATGGTGTTTGGTTTTCTTTCTTTCTTTCTTTCTTTATTTCTTGAGATGGAGTCTCACATTGTCACCCAGGCTGGAGTGCAGTTGCATAATCTCGGCTCACTGCAACCTCTGCCTCCCGGGTTCAAGCAATTCTCCTGCCTCAGCCTCCAGAGTAGCTGAGATTACAGGCGCCCGACACCACGCCCAGCTAATTTTTTGTATTTTTGGTAGAGATGGGGTTTCACCATTTTAGCCAGAATGGTCTCGATCTCCCGACCTCATGATCCGCCCGTCTCAGCCTCCCAAAGTGCTGGGATTACAGGCGTGAGCCACCGCGCCCAGCTGGTGTTTGGTTTTCTGTTCCTGTGTTAGTTTGCTGGGAATGATGATTTCCATCTTCATCCATGTCCCTGCAAAGGACATGACTCATCCGTTTTTTATGGCTGCATAGTATTACATGGTGTATATGTACCACATTTTCTTTTTCTTTCCTTTTTTTTTTTTTTTTCTGAGACAGTTTCAATCTTTTTGCCCAGGCTGGAATGCAATGGCACAATCTCCGCTCACTACAACCTCCATCTCCCAGGTTCAAGAGCTTCTCCTCCCTCAGGCTCCCAAGTAGCTGAGACTATAGGCATACACCACCACGCCTGGCTAATTTTTTGTATTTAGTAGAGACGTGGTTTCACCATGTTGGTCAAGCTGGTCTAGAACTCCTGACCTCAGATGATCCACCCACCTCGGCCTCCCAAGCCACATTTTCTTTATCCAGTCTATCACTGATGGGCATTCGGGTTGGTTCCAAGTCTTTGCTATTTTGAATAGTGCCGCAATAAACAAACATGTGCATGTGTCTTTATAGTAGAATGATTTATAATCCTTTGGGTATATACCAGTAATAGGATGGCTGGGTCAAACGGTATTTCTAGTTCTAGATCCTTGAGGAATCACCGCACTGTCTTCCACAATGGTTGAACTAAGTTACACTCCCACCAGCAGTGTAAAAGAATTCCTATTTCTCCACATCCTCTCCAGCATCTGTTGTTTCCTAACTTTTTAATGATCCCCATTCTAACTGGCATGAGACAGTATCTCATTGCGGTTTTCATTTGCATTTCTCTGATGACCAGTGATGATGAGCTTTTTTTCATGTTTCTTGGCTGCATAAGTGTCTTCTTTTGAGAAGTGTCTGTTCACATCCTTCACCCATGTTTTGATGGGGTTATTTGTTTTTTTTCTTGTAAATTTGGTAGAATCTGGATATTAGCCGTTTGTCAGATGGATAAATTGCAAAAATTTTCTCCCATTCTGTAGGTTGCCTGTTCACTCTGATGATAGTTTCTTTTACTGTGCAGAAGCTCTTTAGTTTAATTAGATCCCATTTGTCAATTTTGGCTTTTGCTGAAATTGCTTTTGGTGTTTTAGTCATAAAGTCTTTGCCCATACCTATGTGCTGAATGGTACTGCCTAGGTTTTCTTCTAGGGTTTTTATGAGTTAGGATTTACATCTTTAGTCTTTAATCCATCTTGAGTTAACTTTTGTATAAGGTGTAAGGAAGGGGTCCAGTTTCAGTTTTCTGCACATGGCTAGCCAGTTTCCCCAACATCATTTATTAAATAGGGAATCCTTTTCCCATTGCTAGTTTTTGTCAGGTTTGTCAAAGAACAGATGGTTGTAGATGTGTGGTGTTATTTCTGAGGCCTCTCTTCTGTTCCATTGGTCTATATATCTGTTTCGGTCCCAGTGCCATGCATGCTATCTTGGTTGCTGTAGCTTGCAGTATAGTTTAAAATCAGGTAGTATGATGCCTTCAGCTTTGTTCTTTTTGTTTATATTGTCTTGGATACACGGGCTCTTTCTTGGTTTCATATGAAATTTAAAGTAGTTTTTTCTAATTCTTTGAAGAAATTCAATGGTAGCTTGATGGGAATAGCATTGAATCTATAAATTACTTTGGACAGTATGGCCATTTTTATGATACTGAATATTCCTATCCATAAGCATGGAATGTTTCTCCATTTGTTTGTGTCTTATTTCCTTGAGCAGTGGTTTGTACTTCTCCTTGAAGAGGTCCTTCACATCCCTTGTAAGTTAGATTCCTAGGTATTTTATTCTCTTTGTAGCAATTGTGAATTGGAGCTCACTCATACTTTGGCTCTCTGTTTGTCTATTATTGGTGTATAGGAATGCTTGTGATTTTTACACATTGATTTTGTATCCTGAGACTCTGATGAAGTTGCTTACAGCCTAAGGAGTTTCTGGGCTGAGACGATGGGGTTTTCTAAATATACAATCATGTCATCTGTAAACAGAGACAATTTGACTTCCTCTCTTCCTATTTGAATACCCTTTATTTCTTTCTCCTGCCTGATTGCCCTGGCAAGAACTTCCAATACTATGCTGAATAGGAGTGGTGAGAGAGGGCACCCTTGTCTTGTGCCAGTTTTCAAAGGGAATGCTTCCAGCTTTTGCCCATTTGTGGGTTTGTCATAAATAGCTCTTATTATTTTGAGGTACGTTCCATCAATACCTAGTTTATTGAGTGTTTTTAGCATGAAGGGGTGCTGAATTTTATCGAAGGCCTTTCCTGCATCTCTTGAGATAATCATGTGGCTTTTGTCATTGCTTTTGCTTATATGATGAATTACATTTATTGATTTGCATATGTTGAATCAGCGTTGCATCCCAGGGATAAAGCCCACTTGATCATAGTGGATAAGCTTTTTGATGGGCTGCTGGATTTGATTTGCCAGTATTTTATTGAGGATTTTTGCATTGACGTTCATCAGGGATATTGACCTGAAATTTTCTTTTTTTATTGTGTCTCTACCAGGTTATGGTATCAGGATGATGCTGGCCTCATAAAATGAGTTAGGGAGGATTCCCTCTTTTTCTATTGATTGGAATAGTTTCAGAAGGAATGAT
>NW_012102210.1:1804230-1814799 GCF_000951045.1 Mandrillus leucophaeus
TATTTCCTGAATTTGAATGTTGGCCTGTCTTGCTAGGTTGGGGAAGTTCTCCTGGATAATATCCTGAAGTGTGTTTTCCAACTTGGTTCCATTCTCTCTGTCACTTCCAGGTACACCAGTCAATCGTAGGTTTGGTCTTTTCGCACTGTCCTGTATTTCTTGGAGGCTTTGTTCATTCTTTTTTCTCTAATCTTGTCTTCACGCTTTATTTCATTAAGTTAGTCTTCAGTCTCTGATATCCTTTCTCCGGCTTGATCAATTCAGCTAATGATTCTTCTGTATGCTTCACGAAATTCTCATGCTGTGTTTTTCAGCTCCATCAGGTCACTTATGTTCTTTTCTAAACTGGTTATTCAGTTAGCACTTCCTGTAACCTTTTATCAAGGTTATTAGCTTCCTTTCACTGGGTTAGACCATGCTCCTTTAGCTCAGAAGAGTTTGTTATTACCCACCTTCTGAAGCCTACTTCTGTCAATTCATCAACTCATTCTCCATCCAGTTTCGTTCCCTTGTTCATGAGGAGTTGTGTTCCTTTGGAGGAGAAGAGGCATTCTAATTTTGGAATTTTCAGCTTTTGCATTGGTTTTTCCTCATCTCTGTGGATTTATCTACCTTTTATCTTTGATGCTGATGACCTTTGGACGGGGTTTTTGTGTGGGTGTCCTTTTTGTTCATGTTTTCACTTTCTGTTTGTTAATTTTCCTTCTAACAGTCAGGCCCCTCTGCTGCAGGTCTGCTGGAGTTTCCTAGAGGTCCCCTCCAGACCCTGTTTTTCTGGGTATCACCAGCAGAGGCTGCAGAACAGCAAAGATTGCTGCCTGCTCCTTCCGCTGGAAACTTTGTCCCAGAGGGGCACCTGCCCGATGTCTGTCAACCCCTGCTGAGAGTTATCTCCCAGTCAGAAGGCCTCAGGGTCAGGGACCCACTAGAGGAGGCAGTCTGTCCCTTAGCAGAGCTTGAGCGCTGTGCTGGGAGATCCACTGCTCTCTTCAGAGCTGGCAGACAGGAAGATTTAAGTCTGATGAAGGTGTGCCCACAGCTACCCCTTTCCCCAGGTGCTCTGTCCCAGGGAGATGGCAGTTTTATCTATAAGCCCCTGACTGGGGTTGCTGCCTTTCTTTCAGAGATGCCCTGCCCAGAGGGGAGGAATCAAGAGAGGTAGTCTGGCTACAGTGGCTTTGCTGAACTGCGGTGGGTTCTGCCCAGTTCCCAGCTAAATTTTAAACAATTATTTTGATAACCAGCTTTTTCAAAAAATTTTGCTGCATATTAACTCCTCTCATACAAACACTGAATTAACAATTTGCTCTTATCTAATATGGATATAAGAACAAAAACTGTATCAGATTGTGCTCTCAAATAGGTCTTTAATGACAGCAAATAATTAAACCTAGAGTAAATCTATTTAGCAATATATTAAAATCATTAATTTATTTCAGTGATGAATTATTCCTAAAGAACATTTTTAGGACAGCTGGATTACTAATGCAATTTATGTGATTAAATTTGGAATACTTCAAATCATGTCACTATATTCTTCCCCAGAGAAGCAATCTTATTTTTATAACCTCACCATGTGGTAGATCATTGAGTACACATTAGGTAGTCAATAAATGTTTATTGAACTAAATTGAAAGCAGTGAACTTGAAATTCTAGGAGCTCATGTTATTCTAAAGCTGTACATATGATAATAAAACAGATGAAACAATGCAAAGGAAACAAACAAGAATTGTATTACACCAATTTATCTAGGATGGTAGACTATGAAGATATATTAAAACTCAATCAGAAAAACACCAAAAAGAAAAATGTGATGACTCTGAAGATTGGGCCTATAGCTATCAATCTTTGTTAAAAAAAAAAAAAAAAAAAATTGGCTGGGCATAGTGGCTCACACATGTAATCCCAGTGTTTTGGGAAACTGAGGTGGTAGGATCACTTGAGGACAGGAGTTTGAGACCAGCCTGTGCAACATAGTGAGACCCCATCTCTACAGAAAATTTAAAAATTAGTTAACTGTTGTGGCATGTGCCTGTAGACCTAGTTACTCAGGAAGCTGAGGTGGGAGGATCACTTAAGTCCAGCAGTTTGAGGTTTTCCTATGCCTTTCTTTACTTTAATCTCTTAATCCCATCATCTTCTTTGTAAGCTGAGGAGGATGAATGTCGCCTCAGGACCCTGTGACTGTATCAACTGCACAAATTGTAGAGCATGTGTGTTTGAACAATATGAAATCTGGGCATCTTTAAAAAGAACAGGATAACAGTGATGTTCAGGGAACAAGAAAGGTAACTTTGAACTGGCCGCTGGTGAGCCGGACGGAACAGAGCTATATTTCTCCTCTTTCATAAGCAAATAGGAGAAATATCACTAAATTCTTTTTCTCAGCAAGGAACATCCCTGAGAAAGAGAATGCGCCCTGAAGGTAGGCTTATGGACGGCCCCTTTTTAAGGCGTACCATCGAAGCCGAAGAGATGAAATAAGCCCCGGTCTCCTATAGAGCTCCCAGGCTTATTAGGACAAGGAAAATTCCCACCTAATAAATTGTGGTCAGACAGGTTATCTGCTCTCAAACCGTTTCCTGATAAAATATTATCAATGACAATGAGTGCCCGAAACTTCATTAGCAATTTTAATTTCACCTCATCTGGTGGTCCTGTGATCTCGCCCTGCCTCCATTTGCTTTGTGATATTTTATAACCTTGTGAAGTATGTGATCTCTGTGATCCACACCCTATTCCTGCACTCCCTCACCTTTTGAAAATCGCTAATAAAAACTTGCTGGTTTTATGGCTCAGGAACATCATGGATCCTGCTGACATGTGATATCTCCCTCGGACACCCAGCTTTAAATTTCTCTCTCTTGTGCTCTTTCCCTTTATTTCTCAACCCAGCCGAGGCACTTAGGAAATAGAAAAGAAACCATGTTAAATATCGGGAGTGGGTTCTCCCAAAATCATGTTTTCTTTTCCTTACTCTTTTTGAAATCACCTTCATTGTGGTAAAATAAATGTAACATAAAATGTAACATCTTAAACTTCAACTCACTTTTAATGCATTCTTTTTTCATTAACACCTCAGGTCCTGCTTGAGAGTCTTGCTATAGGATGTCTGAAGGAAGATATGCAAATATCAGAGAAATTGGCTAGGCTAGAATTTTCTTTTAAAATGTTTACTAAAGCCAAATTTTACTTAACTTACACTGTGCTGTCTTGAAAAACAGCTATTAATCAACTATTAGGAAATAGTAAGTTAATCCCACAAAAGGTTTCTGATGCTATTACTCAAGAACTAAAGGCAGAAAAATCCTACCTCTGCCACTTAGAAGCTGTTACCTTGGGTATCTTACTTAATTCTGTGTGAATGACCTTCATTTGCAAAATGAATAAAATAATTCTGCCAATCTCACAGGATCCTTAAAAAATAAATATTTGTAAAGCAACTTAGAAGAGTTAGTATATTCTACTGATATGTAAGGTTTATTAAAGAAAAAAGTAAAATTGTGCATCTTGGGGATATATAACTGGGTTTTTCTGAATTTACTGAATATGAAAGCTGTCCTGTCTATCTAGGTGGAGAAAGTGCTCATGGAAGATATCCTGAAATATGTTTTCCATATTGGTTCCATTTTCCTCAGCACTTTCAGGTACACAAATCAATTGTAGATTCCCATGTTTGTTGGAGGTTTTCTTCATTCCTTTTCATTCTTTTTTCTCTGTTCTTGTCTGCCTGACTTATTTCAGAGAGACAGTCTTTAAGCTCTGAGATTCTTTAATCTGCCTGGTCTATTCTGCTATTAATACTTGTGACTGCATTATGAAATTATTATATTGTGTTTTTCAGCTCTGTCAGGTTGGCTGCATTCTTCTCTATACTGGCAATTTTGTCTGTTGGCTTCTGCAATGTTTTATCATGATATTTAGCTTCCTTGCATTAGGTTTCAAAGTATTCCTTTAGCTCAGTGAAGTTTGTTTTTATCCATATTCTGAATTCTACTTCTGTCATTTTAGCCATCTCAGCCTCAGCCCAGTTCTGAACCCTTGCTGGAAAGGTGATACAGTCATTTAGAAGGAAGAGGGTACTCTGGCTCTTTGAGCTTTCAGTGTCTTGCACTGATTCTTTCTCATCTTTGTGGGCTTATCTACCTTCAATCATTCAGATTGCTGAACTTTGGGTTTTTCTTTTATACAAATTGGCCACTTTACCATATGGCTGCTGTGGTTTGCTGGGGGTTCATTTGCTCTCGTCCCTAGGCACCTCGAAGTTTTGGGTACCTGGAAGTATCAGCAGTGCTGAGAGACAGCAAAGACAGCAGCCTTCCACTTCCTCTGAGAGCTCTGTGTAAGGGAGGTATGGACCTGTGGCCAGCCCAAACACACCTGTAGGAGGCGACTGAAGACCCTGTTGGGAGGTCTCACCTAGTCAGGAGAAATAGGATTGGGGACCTGCTAAAAGAAGCAGTCTGGTAATACTTTTGAAGAGGAATTGTGCTGTGCTGGGGTCCACTTCTGTGTCCAGTTGGCTTCGGTTCTCCAGGGTCGAAATGAAAAGGAAAAAATGTTAAGGACAGCAAGAAATAAAGGCCAGGTCACCTACAGAGAGAAGCCCATCAGAATAACAGTGAAACTCTCACTGGAAACCCTACAAGGCAGAAGAGACTAGGGGGCCAATATTCAACATTCTAAAAGAAAAAAAAATTCCAACTCAAAATTTCATATCTGGCCAAACTAAGCTTCATAAGTGAAGGAGAAATAAGACCCTTTTCAGACAAGCAAATGCTGAGGGAATTCATTACCACGAGACCTGCCTTACAAGAGATCCTGAAGGAAGCACTAAATATGGAAAGGAAAGAACATTACCAGCCACTGCAAAATACACTGAAGTACATAGACCAGGTACACTATAAAGCAACCACATACACAAGTCTGCAAATAACAAGCTAACATCATGAGGACAGGATCAAATCAACACATTATCAATACTAACCTTAAATGTAAATGGGCTAAATTCCCTAAATAAAAGACACAGAGTGGTAAGCTGAATAAAAGACTAAGACTTATTGGTATGGTGTCTTCAAGGGACCCATCTCACATGCAGTGTCACACATAGGCTCAAAATAAAGGGATGGAGGAAAATCTACCAAGCAAATGAAAACGAGAAAAGAGCAGGGATTGCTATCCTACTTTCTGACAAAACAGACTTTAAAACAACAAAGATTAAAAAAAGGACAAAGATGGGCATTAAACTATGGTAAAGAGTATATTTTCACCCTTTATCATCTGGTTATTTTGCAGACTTGTTTATGTGGTTGCATTATAGTGCACCTGGTCTATGTACTTCAGTGTGTTTTGTAGTGGCTGGTAATGGTCTTTCCATATTTAGTGCTTCCATCAGGAGCTCTTGTAAGGCAGATCATGTGGTAACAAATTCCCTCAGGCTTTGCTTGTCTGAAAAAGATCTTATTTCTCTTATCTCTATTCAATAAGAAGAACTAACTATAAAAATACAACATACCAGAAGCTCTGGGACATGTTCAAGGCAATGTTAGGTGGGAAATTTATAGGATTAAATACCCACATCAAAAAGTTACAAAGATCTCAATTTAAAAATCTACCATCACAAAGAAAAGAACTAGAGAACCAAGAGCAAACAAATCTCAAAGCTAGCAGAAGACAAGATAAAAACAAAATCAAAGCTGAACTGAAGGAGATAGAGACCTGAAAAACCATTCAAAAGATCAACAAATAAAGAAGTTTCTTTTTTGAAAAAAAGAAAATACAATAGATAAACCTTTAACTAGACTAATAAAGAAGAAAAGAGAGAAGATTCAAATGAACACAATCAGAAATAAGAAGAAGGATATTAGCACTAAACCCACAGAAATACAAATAACCATCAGACAATATTATAAACACCTCTATGCATATCAAGTAGAAAATCTAGAACTAATCGATAAGTTTCTGGACACATACACCCTCACAAGACTAAACCAGCAAGAAACTGAATCCCTGAATAGACTAATAATGAGTACTGAAATTGAGTACTACCACCTACCAACCCAAAAAAAAGAAAAAAAAGAAAAGCCCAGGACCAGAAGATTCACAGCTGAATTCTACCAGATGTACAAAGAAGAGCATGTACCATTCCTACTGAAACTATTCCAAAAATTGAAAAGGAAGGACTCCTCCCTAATGCAATCTATGAGGCCAGCCTCATCCTGATAGCAAAACCTGGCAGAGACACAACAAAAAAAGAAAACTTCAGGCCAATGTCATCGATGAACATTGATGCAAAAATCCTCAAAAAAATACTGGCAAACCAAATTGAGCAGCACATCAAAAAGTTTATGCACCATGATCAAGTAGGCTTAATTCCCAGGACGCAAGGTTGGTTCAACATATGCAAATCAATAAATATGGTTCATCACATAAACAGAACTAAAGACAAAAACCACATGATTATCTCAATAGGTGCAGAAAAGGCTTATCAGAAAATTCAACATCCATTCATGTTAAAAACTCTCAATAAACTAGGTATTGAAGGAAGATACCTCAAAATAATAAGACCCACGTATGACAAACTCACAGCCAACATCACACTAAATGCAAAAAAGCTGAACACATTCCCCCAAAAATGGCACAAGACAAGGATGGTCTCTCTCAAGACTCATATACAATATAGTAATGGATGTTCTGGCCAAGGAAATCAGGCAAGAGAAAGAAATAAAGGGCATTGAAATAGTCTGCAAACTATTCCTGTGGTTTCTAGATTCTATATCTAGAAAACCACACTGTTTCAGCCCAAAAGCTTCTTAAGCTGATAAACAACTCCAGCAAAGTTTCAGGATACAAAATCAATGTACAAAAATCACTAGCATTTCTATATACCAACAACAGCCAAGCTGAAGCCAAATCAGGAATGCAGTCCCATTCACAGCTGAAACAAACAGAATGAAATACCTAGGAATATAGCTAAGTAGGGAGGTAAAAGATCTCTGCAAGGAAAACTACAAACCATTGCTCAAAGAAATCAGAGAGAACACAAATACATTTTTTAAAATTCCATGTTCATGGATAGGAAGAATCAATATCATTAAAATGGCCATACTGCCCAAATGAATTCATAAATTCAATGCTATTCCCATTAAACTACCATTGACATTCTTCACAGAACTAGAAAAACCTATGTAAAAATTCATAATGAACCAAAAAAGAGCCTGAATAGCCAAGCCAGTCCTAAGCAAAAAGAACAAAGCTGGCGGCATCATGCTACCAACTTCAAACTATACTACAGAGCTACAGTAACCAAAACAGCATGATACAGGTACAAGAAAAGATACATAAGCTGGGCGCGGTGCCTCATGCCTGCAATCCCAGCACCTTGGGAGGCCAAGGTGGGCGGGTCACTAGGTCAGGAGTTCGAGACCAGCCTGGCCAATATGATGAAACCCCGTCTCTACTAAAAACACAAAAATTAGCCAGGCATGGTGGCACGCCTGTAGTTCCAGCTACTCAGGAGGCTGAGGCAGAAGAATTGCTTGAATCCGGGAGGCGTAGGTTGCAGTGAGCCAAGATCGCGCCACTGCACTCCAGCCTTGGTAACAGAGCGAGATTCTGTCAAAAAAATAAAAATTAAAATTAAAAAAGACACATAGACAAATGGAACAGAATAGAGAACCCAGAAATAAGACCATACATGTACAACCATCTGATCTTTGACAAAGCTGACAAAAACAAGCAATGGGGAAAGGGCTTCCTATTCAATAAATGATGCTGGGATAACTGGCTAGACATATGCAGAAGACTGAAGCTGCACCCCTTTCTTATACCATGTATTAGTTCATGTTCATGCTGCTGATAAAAACATACCTAAGACTGGGTAATTTATAAATAAAAAGAGGTTTAATAGACTTCCAGTTCCACGTGACTGGGGAGCCCTCACAATCATGGTGGAAGGCAAAAGGCATGTTTTACATAGCGGCAGACAAGACAGAATAGATGTAGGGGAACTCCCCTTTTTAAAAACATCATATCTCAAGAGACTTATTCACCATCACGAGAACAGCATGGGAAAGATCCACCCTCATGATTCAATTACTTCCTACTGGGTCCCTCCCACAACAGGTGGGAATTACAGGAGCTATATTTCAAGATGAGAGTTGGGTGGGGACACAACCAAACCATATCATTCTGCCCCTAGGCCCTCCCAAATCTCATATTCTCACATTTCAAAACCAACCATGCCTTCCGAACAGTCCCCCAAAGTCTTAACTCATTTCAGCATTAACTCAAGAGTCCACAGTCCAAAGTCTCAATTGAGACAAGGCAAAGTCCTTTCCACCTATGAGCCTGTAAAATCAAAAGCAAGTTAGTTACTTCCTAGATACAATGTGGGTACAGGCATTAGGTAAATACAGCCATTCCAAATGGGAGAAAGTGGCCAAAACAAAGGGGCTACAGGCTCTATGCAAATCAAAATCCAGCAAGGCAGTCAAATCTTAAAGCCAGAAAATGATCTCCTTTGACTCCATGTCTCACATCCAGGTCATGCTGATGCAAGAGGGAATTCCCATGATCTTAGGCAGCTCTGCCCCTGTGACTTTGCAGGGTACAGTGTCCCTCCCAGCTGCTCTCATGGGCTGGTATTGAGTGTCTTGCTGCTTTTCCAGCTGCACAGTGCAAGCTGTAGTTGGATCTACCATTCTGGGGTCTGGAGGATGATGGCCCTCCTCTCACAGCTCCACTAGGTGGTGCCCCACTAGGGACTCTGTGTGGGGGCTTGCACCCCACATTTCCCTTCTGCGCTGCCCTAGCAGAGGTTCTCCATGAGAGTTGCACCCCTGCAGCAAACTTCTGCCTAGATATCCAGGCATTTCTATACATTCTCTGAAATCTAGGCAGAGTTTCCCAAACGTTGGCCCGTTTTAGTCATGGCCAGAGTGGCTGGGATGCAGGGCACCAAGTCGCTAGACTGCACCACAGCACAGGGACCTTGGGCCCGGCCCATGAAACCATTTTTTCTTCCTAGGCCTCCAGGCCCACGATGGGAGGGGCTGCCATGAAAACCTGTGACATGCCCTGGAGACATTTTTGCCATTGTCTTCGGGATTAACATAGGGATCCTCATTTCTAATGCAAATTTCTGCAGCTGGCTTGAATTTCTCCTCAGAAAATGGGATTTTCTATTCTATCGCATTGTCAGGTTGCAAAATTTCCAAACTTTCATGCTGTGTTTCTCTTTTAAAATGGAATGCTTTTACCAGCATCCAAGACACTTCTTCAATGCTCTGCTGCTTAGAAATTTCTTCCACCAGATACCCTAAATCATCTCTCTGAAGTTCAAAGTTCCACAAATCTCTAGGTCAGGGGTAAAATGCCACCAGTCTCTTTGCTAAAACATAACAAGAGTGACCATTACTCCAGTTACCAACAAGTTCCTCATCTCCATTTGAGACCACCTCAGCCTGGACCTTATTGCCCATATTGCTATCAGGCTTTTGGACAAAGCCATTCAACAAGTCTCTAGGAAGTTGCAAAGCTTCCCACATTTTCCCATCTTCTGGGCCCTCCAAACTGTTCCAACCTCTGCCCGTTACCCAGTTCCAAAATCGCTTTCACATTTTTAGGTATCTTATCAGCAGGGCCCTACTCTATTGGTACCAATTTACTGTATTGGTCTGTTTTCACACTGCTGATAAAGACATACCCAAGACTGAGGAATTTACAAAAGAAAGAGATTTAATGGACTTACAGTTCCACATGGCTGGGGAGGCCTCACAATCATGGTGAAAGGAAGAGCAAGTCATATCTTATGTGGTTGGTGGCAGGCAAAGACAGAGAGAGCCTGTGCAGGGAAACTCCCCTTTTTATAACCATCAGATCTCATGAGACTTACTCACTATCACAAGAACAGCATGGGAAAGACCTGTCCCCATGATCCAATTACCTCCCACTGGGTCTCTCCCACAACACATGGGAATTCAAGATGAGATCTGGGTGGGGACACAGCCAAACCATATCACAACCTCATAAAAAAGTGAGCAAAGGACGTGAATGCACACTTTTCAAAAGACATACATGTGGCCAACAAGCATATGCAAAAAAGCTCAATATTACTGATCATTAGAGAAATAAAAATCAATGAGATACTATCTCACACCAGTCAGAATGGCTATTACTAAAAAGCAAACAAAAATAACAGAGGCTGGTGAGGTTTCAGAGGAAAGCAAACGCTTATACACTGTTTTGGGGAGTGTAAATTTGTTCAACCACTGTGGAAAGCAGTATGGCAATTTCTCAAAGAGCTAAAAGCAGAACTACCATTTGATCCAATAATCCCATTACTGGGTATATAACCAGGGGAATAGAAATCATTCTGCCATAAAGACACATGCACGCAAATGTCCATTCACAATAGAAAAGACATTAAATCAACCTAAATGCACATCAATGACAGACTGGATAAAGAAAATGTTTGGGAGGCTGAGGCAGGAGAATCACTTGAACCCAGGAGGCGGAGGTTGCAGTGAGCCAAGATCATGCCACTGCACTCCAGACTGGGCAACAAG
>NW_012102210.1:1815389-1825029 GCF_000951045.1 Mandrillus leucophaeus
TGGGGTTTCACTGTGTTAGCCAGGATGGTCTCGATCTCCTGACCTCGTGATCCACCCACCTTGGCCTCCCAAAGTGCTGGGATTACAGGCGTGAGCCACTACGCCCAGCTAAAATAAAAGTTTTTTAAAAAGAAACTCCTGCTTCAAACTAACATAATTTAAGAATGCTGCCTGGGCACAGTGGCTCATGCCAGAACTTTGGGAGGCCAAGGTGGGCAGATCATGAGGTCAGGAGATCAAGACCGTCCTGGCCAACATGATGAAACCCTGTCTCTACTAAAAATACAAAAAGATTACCTGGACATGGTGGTGCGCATGTCTGTAATCCCAGCTACTTGGGAGGCTGAAGCAGGAGAATCGCTTGAACCAGGGAGCTGGAGGTTGCAGTGAACTGAGATCGCACCACTGTCCAACCTGGCGACAGAGCGAGACTCCATCTCAAAAGAAAAAAAATGTTAAAGATTGTTCAAACATCCACCTATCTTGTATTCAATTCCTTTTACAACCTCTAAAAAACAAATCTATCTTTGGAAAAATGTTCCTCTTATAAAGTTCTTCATTATTTCTATTCCATTAAACTCTGAGCTAGTTACTTGAGGGAAGGACTTCTTTATTTCATTTTTGTATCATTAAAACTTAACATAGTGCCTTGCATATGATAGACACCTAAGAAATGTCTATTAAACTAAGATCTATCTCTCTGGAAGTACCTAGCAATTATCTTGTAATGAAATCAAATAAATTTATTTGATATACCTTCAAATATATGAAGGTAGTATGTTACCCAGAGTCTTTACACTTCTATACCAAAAAATTCAAGTCATTTAGTCAAACTAAACGAATTACCTCATACTCTTCTTTATGAGCTCCAGTATATTCACACCATTTCTAAATGGAGGGCCAGAATAAAACTCAACACATTAGGTGTGGCTAGACTAAAATACAGCAGATATTGGACCACAACGGTGCTAATTTCAGAAATTACATTTCTATTAATAATAATGCAACCTAAGTCAACATAACCTGTTTCAGAAGCTATATTTCACCAGTGACATTTATTGAGTCTCTGCACTCTCCAAACTTTGATCATAGGATTTGATGCTAAGCTGTGTCTTTCTTTGTACTTGTACTTTGTACTTGCACACACGATTTGGGGGGTCCAATTATGGTTATACTTATTATATGCAATCTAACTTGCATTAGTCCTCTCCTCTAAAGTCCCACTGCTGCTGACTTGGTAATACCATCCATTATCTCTCACCAGAAATATTAGAATATTTACTAAATGATTTCTTGGCCATCATTCATACTATACTCTTATCCACTCATTAAACTGCAAAATGATTGCCCCTAAATGCAATTTAATCAGTAACTTCCTGTATTCATTTATGCTTCTTCACCATTTTCAGTAGAGTCCAATTTCCTTATATGCCATTTAAGGCATTCATGTTCAAGACTCTATCTATGTTACTAACTTCATATTCTATAATACCCCAAAAAATATCCCCTTATAGTTTATAATATACCATAATTACAGGAATTCATTGAATCATGCAGAAGGCCACTGAAAGTTTCTCTTGACTTTCTACAATTAGCATCAGTAAAATAATTGTGTTTCTAAAAGTTCCATGATTAATTTCATTCCTGTTTCTTTACATACACTATACCCTCTACCTAGTGTTTTCTCTTTTCTCTTCTACCAGATGCCTACCATGCTACCAAACTGTTATATAATTTTTTGATCTTCATCATCTATTTGAAGAACATAATTGTCTATTTCTAGCTAGAGAACACATCTCATTCTCTATTTAAGTAAATGGTATTCAAGTTAGGTGATTAGGTAATTATTTCCAAAATCAACTTATAATATAAGTAATATCTTACAATGTGACAAACAATATATTTTCAGTATTTGTCTGCTTCATGTATTTTTATTTAAGGTATACTAAACAACAATAACCTGGGGTAGAAAATTAAAGATATCTATTACCATTGTCTCCCAAGTAACAAAGAAATTTTACTGTGGAACACAGAATAAATGAACTAAATGTTAAACCAGACAACTACAATAACAAGTTATATGGTATTTTATATGAAAGTAGAGTATAAGATTTTGCAAAAATGATTATATTTTGTACTACTAAAAAAAAACTTCCTTGGTTTGGAGCATCTGGTTAAATCAATAATATCTTCAAATGTAAATGACCCAAAACTAAGTTTTCTATAAATACTGAGTTCAGAGCTGTGTTCAAAAAACTAGACAGAAGACTAACCACAGATCAGTTCACTTTAGTGTAAGCTTCTGCCCAGTTTTGGAAGAGCCACTATTACTGTCAAAGTTGCATCTGGGAAGATGGTTAAGGCTTTTGGGGAGACAGAGAGTGTCATTAGCATTCTTTTATATATTCACAAGTTTAAAAAGAGTCGTATGAAATTTCATAGTGCCAGACTGTGAAAAAAGACAAAAATAAAACAAGTCTATTGTTTCCCTTATACTTAAGCCTAAAAGAAAAATATACCTCAGCTCATATTATAAAGCTTTTGGAAATCTCAGCCAGAGCAATAAACTCTAAACTTGTTTTAAGCACTCTACTTTTGGAAGTTATGTTGCTCATTTCACTTTCCAATTTGTCCTAGAGCATTGTTAATTTTTTTTTTGCATTGCAGTTATGCAAGAATAAAATTATAATGAATTTTTAGAAATGATCCCTCCCAATGAAATTATATAACTATACTGGACCAATATAAATATTTTCATAGATAAGAAAAACACAAAAATATAAGGTAAAAATTCCTCTAAATTCAGGCCTTGATCTAACATTGTCTTCACTATAAGTTTAATGTCTAATATGCTTTTACAGTTATTATTTTAGATGACCTTTAAACATACTAAACAGATGCTGTGGCAAACTATATACCAAGTAATTCCTCCTATTTGGTTCCAACACATAGGGGCAGAAGCACAGGAACCTCCGGGTTGGAAGATTTAGAGTTCTAGTCTAACACTCTGTCCTACACATGGATTGCCTTTGCGCCATCCCAGAGAATCAGCTATTCTCTGTTACAATGTTGTCCATGAATCAACTAGTTCATACTCTTATTTATCTCTAACTTCTACTTCTTAGAACAATTTATAACAGGTCTCATCCATCTTCCATACAAGCACTTCTTCCAGCACTTGGTTTTTCCATTTCCATAAGAAAAAGCAAAGAGCCACTAGGTATTCAAATCTTACTCTAAATAAAATACAGCAGATTAATAAGGGTCAGGAACAACATTTATGGCCACCAGGTGTGAATTCTTTTCTATCTATAATAATTTGACAATCTCTCCTTTGGAGAAAATAATAAACAGACAAAATCAGTACTCAAGAAAACTGTGACAATCTCCCCAGAATTCCCATACCCTATTTATGTAGAGAGGTTAAAATGGCCTGCAAAGAGATCTTAAAGAAATAGAAAAAAAATAAACAAATAGTAAAACTCTGCTATGTGGATACAATCAATTTTTCAGAGTGCTTCCCAGGTTTTTAGACTAAAAGCACTTAAGCCAAATATCTGTTCCAGCTCCATGAAATCAGAAACAGACTGGCAAGTTTACTAAAGGGACCTGAAAGACAGAGGTCATATGCCATAGAGGGTATAGACACATTAAAAGTTAATCTCACAACTACCACATTATTTTAAAAAGTAAAGGAATTAAAACAGTGAGAGACTTTACTTGTTAACTAATAGCAAAAGAGAGTCAATAAGACAAGTAGGTACTCATGAGATATCCCTATGAAGATGTCGTTGTTTCGCAGTTTTGGGTAGCAATGTTTTTTAATCAAAAGCAGATAAAGTCCTATATACCATAATTACAGGAATTCATTGAATCATGCAGAAGGCCACTGAAAGTTTCTCTTGACTTTCTACAATTAGCATCAGTAAAATAATTGTGTTATATTCAGTGATCTTCCCTCAATAGCATAGAATAAGTATGATTAGGAATAGTCATAGTCATATCATTAGCAGTTGACTGGGGCCATAGACTAACATTAGAGCTAGACTAGGACTAGAATTTTTAAGCATTGCTATTGAAGCCATAAACCTTATGCTCATTAGACTCATTCTCTGTGCTACTCAAGGGAGCCAGGTTCCACCAGGAAGGTAAAAAGATAAACAAAAAACACTGGAAGGATCCCCATGGACAAGTGCTAAAGGGAAGGGAAACCCTAAGGAAAGATCACAATTATATGTACCCTAGGGAACAGATACCTCCTATTTCCTTTACCACCTGCAATGTAGCATATCAATGTGATTCTTTTAATAATCTCACTGTATCTGTTTTACAATAGCAAAAATATAGATATTGTCAATATGGCACCAAGAATATTGTTTCAGTGAAGAATCCTTAGATTTTACATACTTCCAGGTGGAATGTGTGCTCACAACTAGAAAAAATAGGCACAAAAGAAAATTAGCCTTACAAAGGGTTCATGTTAAACTTCTTGAGAGTATAGAGTTAGGGCCTGTTTGTCTGTTGAAAGACTACTTCCCATTTTCAGATCTCTGTCACCTCCTAATCCTAAGATTATCTTTCAAAGGAGTTATCAAGATAAACAAAGATTAAAGGAAACCTAAGTAAAAACAAAAAATAGTAGGCCAGCAAAACAAAACACATAGACAAAAACATGAAATAAAACTTCCTCGTTTTGTTACCATTTTAGAACAGTTGAAGATGGTAAATCATTCAATTGCAGAAATCTGTAAAGGCAGTAAGATAATCCTACATGAAATAAAAATAACAAGTGGATATCCTTAACAGAAACACTTTAAAAAATATGTAACATAATGCATTCAGGGATGTATTGCAGGGTAGAAAATTCACTTTTTGTCTTTGTGCGTGCATGCGTGTGTGTGTGTGTGTGTGTGTGTGTATCCCTAATCATTTTTTAAGAAGGTAGTTTTCCTTAGGAAGAGAGTGGACTTCATCTATCACCAAGCAGCTAAAGACCAAGAAGCCTGCAATTGCTAATTCAAAGACAGGGAGGTCCCAGGGACAAGAAAGTACTGTGTCTGATTTCCAACATTGTGTGTTGTTTGGAGAAGTTCAAGCACTTACTAAACTATATTAAAATTGTGGCTATAGACTACCACGAAAGTCTACAGAACAATGGCATATACCACATTCCTATTGCTCATTTAACTGTGAACTCCTCACCCCACAACATGTACAATATGTATGCTAAGGTATCCTGACACCAATTTGCAGGCCCAAATTTGTCCTCTGGTCAAAGCAGCAAAAATGTAGTTTAGACTGACTGCATTGCGATATTCCAAGCAGCAATATTTTCTTCCTTTGGAACTTGGATAATTACCTTTACAGTGCACTCCCAACATCATTCTTAATGAAGTGGAATTATAAGCAACATATATTTATAATGAAGAGCTGTAATCAAAATAGATGTCATTTGTAAAGGCAAATAGTAATCTGAGTTGAAGGACACTATTCCATGCATGATGTCCCTGTTAGACATTCCAATCTCATCATGACATTGACTGGCTATCTACTCAATGCTGGCCATATTAAAATGTCTGAGATACTTTCTTTCAAATAACATATAACGTTAGTTGATGATAAGGGAAAAATATAGAAAATAATATTTAAGATCATATATCTGAAGTTTCAAGTAGAAAATTGAGACTCCTATAATATCTATAGGAGTTCACAAGAAAATCAAACCTTGGGGTATGAATTGTGGGAAAAAGGGTGAACAGTCCTAAAAGACCTCATGGGGAAACAGGTGTGTTAAGCTGTATTTTAAAGGAGGGAAAGATTTGAAAGTGAGATGAGAAACCATTCTGAGAAGAAGGAAAACCATGAGCAAGAGTCTGCAGCCAGGAATGAGCATAGTATGTTTGGGAACGATTAACAGATATATTTGGCTGAAGTCAGGGCCTTCTGTAAGGGAATTATAAGAAATGTATTTTATGTGGATAGTAGCTATACTTTAAAAGGTGGGGATTATTAAAAATTTCTGAAGAGAGAGAGAGTAACAGACAAACCAGTGCTCTTGGAAGGCACATCTAGAAATAAACTGACATAAAAAGAAACTCTGCCTATGTTCTTCCACTGCTGCTCTTCTTTATAACGATCACACATCCTCAGCTGTCCGTAGTTGTGCTTTATTGTTCTTGATCTAATCGCAACCATACTTCTCAGTCCCCTTGCCTAGAAGTTTGCTTGGAAACCTCAATTCAACAGCACTCCTACAGACCCAAATACCTTCCTTTAGACTTGGAAATATTAGGGAAAAAGCAACTAGTTTACTGTAGCAAAAAGAGCATATGCTTCGGAATTAGAGAGACCTCAATTTAAATCTGTATTCCAAAAACATATTCTTTATAAGGTCTTAAACAATGATTTAACCTACCTATACCTAAATTTAACCTGTAAAAAGATTAAGTAAAAAGTAAAAAAGGGCTACTTTGCAAACGAAGATGAGATAAATGAAGGATACTGGCACATAAAATAATCTAAAAATGTGGATATTTTTTGTTTCACTTTGAATTTATAAGCAAAAGGAAATCTGAACTGAGAGAGAAGCTGTAAAGGTCTACAACTTTTGTTAAATAAAGGAAATGCTTAAAGACTTTTAAAATGCCAAGAACAATTTTGAAGAAAACTAAGAAGTCACACTACCAACATAATTATTTTAATTTAAATATTTCTTGGTGAACTTTTTTCTCACTATGAACATGATTTTACATGTTTGCAATCATTTTGCTTATAAAACTTTCATTCTGTTTCTTTCATTTAACAAAAGTGCTTTGCAAGGTTATAATTTAAATTTCATAAAATTAGTTTACATAAATGCATAACATATCACTGAATAATAGTATTAAAGTTTATATAACAGTTTGCCTATCATTACACAGTTAAGGTTTTTAATTATTTGATGATATTAACAATGATGAAATAACTATTTTGTCCTCTGATAAAACTCAACACCCCACAACTTTAGCATCAATAAGAAAGAATTCAAGCAATCTCCTCTTCATCTTTTAAATGTATTGTATTAGTCTGTTCTCACTCTCCTATGAAGAAATACTCAAGACTGGGCAATCTATAAAGAAAAGAAGGTTAATTGACTCACAGTTCCGCATGGCTGGTCGGGACTCTGGAAACTTACAATCATGGCAGAAAGCACATCTTCACAGGGCAGCAGGAGAGAGAATGAGTGCTGAGAGAAGGGGGAAGTGCCTTACAAAACCATCAGATTTCACTATCATGTAAACAGCATGGTGGAAACTACTCCCATGGTTCAATTACCTCCACCTGGTCCCACCCTTGGCACATGGGGATTATTACAATTCAAGGTGAAATTTGGGTGTGGACACAGCACCAAACCATAGCAGGTATCAAAGATACTGAAGAGACCAAGTATAGCAATATCTAACATATTCTCATTGGAATCTCTGACTCTTACCAGGTGCAGTGGCTTACGCTTATAATCCCAGCACTTTGGGAGGCCAAGGTGGGAGGATTACTTGAGCCCAGAAGTTCAAGACCAACCTGGGCAACACAGTGAGACCCCATCTCACCAAAACATTAATAAATTAGCCAGGAATGGCAGCACACACCTGTAGTCCTAGATGCTTGCAGGGCTGTTGTGGGAGGATTGCTTGAGCTTGAAAGGGCAAGGCTGCAGTGAGCTGTTATCACATCATGGCACTCCAGTCTGGGTGACAGAGTGAGATTCTATCCCAACAAAAACACACAAACAAACAAAAAACGAATAGAAAAAGGAAGAAAAGGAAATCAAATATGAAAATTTGTAAGTGTGGAATTTTGCAGTATGTTAAATTCTAGATTCTCCTTATTTTCTACCTTATCAACAAAAACAGGATTAGAAGTAAATGGCTTTGGGAACCAAACAAACTTAAGCTTTTATTTAACAATTATATGAGCAGAAGAAGACTCAAAGGTCATTATCATTAAAGAGGCAAAGGATTACTGGCTGGACACTACCAGAAAGAAGAGTTCTGGCTTGGTAATAGTAGTTTTATGGGGAGAAAAGTCCTAGGTAATAACTCAACACACAAAGATATTTCTGAAGAAATATAGAACCTCTAAAGTATTTAAGTGATTAACTAAACAAAAGATCCCAATACCACATTCATAAGAAGCAAATGTTTTTTATTTCAATATACTCTGCGTAGCTCAAATAACATAAAAGTTAACTGCATGGAAACAGGAAACATAAATCACTTTCTCGATAGGCAGAAAAATCATCAGTAAATCAGTAATTTGTGCTCCATCAGGGAAAAAGAAAAAAAATCTTGAATGTTGGCTCTACCTATGTAATTAATGTAATGAAGAAAAACGTGGTTGTATCCTAAAGGATCTGATGCTTCTAGTCCTCTTTGAGGACACCTGGAACTTCTTTATTTTGTTCCAGAGAAAGTCATAAGAATTGAGCTAAATTACAAGATCATTTTTATCAGTAGATGAGAGAATTTCCACATAAGGTGTCAAATAAGGGAACTCAAGTTAGGTTAGAAACAAGCAACCCACTTATTGATATATTTCCCATTACCAGATAGAGTTTCTACTTTATGGGGATGTTACCACAATTTACCCCCCATACCGGGAATTGTGACTAAATTCTGGTCATCATGACTAAAATTTTATGAACTAACAAAAAAGATTCTGAATAAGAATCCCACAGAAAAAAAGGTACTTAAATGATGGCTCCATGAAACATAGCTTAGTGTTTCTCATACATAGTTTACAGGTATTATATAGCCTAGGGGGAAGGAATAAGGGCTTTGGAGGCAGTTTGCACCCAGATTCCCTAATTCTAGATGAGTAGTTTTTAACACAATAGTAAACCTCTCTATGTTTACTAATGTGTAAGCTATTCTAATTTTTTTTCTTTTTCTATATTATATTTTTATTATACTTTAAGTTCTAGGGTACATGTGCACAACGAGCAGGTTCAGTACATAGGTATACATGTGCCATGTTGGTGTGCTGCACCCATTAACTCATCATTTACATTCTGGGTATTAGTCCTTTGTCAGATGAGTACATTGCTAAAATTTTCTCCCATTCTGTAGGCTGCCTGTTCACTCTGATAGTAGTTTCTTTTGATGTGCAGAGGCGCCTTAGTTTAATTAGATCACAATTGTCAATTTTTGATTTTGTTGCCATTGCTTTTGGTGTTTTAGACATGAAGTCCTTGCCCATGTCTATGTCCTGATGGTATTGCCTAGGTTGTCTTCTAGGGTTTTTATGGTTTTAGGTCTAACATTTAAGTCTTTAATTCATCTTGATTTAATTTTTCTATCTGGTGTAAGGAAGGGATCTAGTTTCAGCTTTCTACATATGGCTAGCCAGTTTTCCCAGCACCATTTATTAAATAGAAAATCCTTTCCCCATTGTTTGTTTTTCTCAGGTTTGACAAAGATCAGATGGTTGTAGATGTGTGGTATTACTTCTGAGGGCTCTGTTCTGTTCCATTGGTCTATATCTCTGTTTTGGTACCAGTATCATACTGTTTTGGTTACTGTAGCCTTGTAGTATAGTTTGAAGTCAGGTAGCGTGATGCCTCCAGTTTTGTTCTTTTGGCTTAGGATTATCTTGGTTATGCGGG
>NW_012102210.1:1827239-1827745 GCF_000951045.1 Mandrillus leucophaeus
CTTAGTTATTTCTTGCCTTCTGCTAGCTTTTGAATGTGTTTGCTCTTGCTTCTCTAGTTCTTTTAATTGTGATGTCAGGGTGTCAATTTTAGATCGTTCCTGCTTTCTCTTGTGGGCATTTAGTGCTATAAATTTCCCTCTACACACCGCTTTAAATATGTCCCAGAGATTCTGGTATGATGTGTCTTTGTTCTCATTGGTTTCAAAGAATATCTTTATTTCTGCCTTCATTTCTTTATGTACCCAGCAGTCATTCAGGAGCAGGTTGTTCAGTTTCCATGTAGTTGAGCAGTTTTGAGTGAGTTTCTTTATCCTGAGTTCTAGTTTGATTGCACTGTGGTCTGAAGACAGTTTGTTGTAATTTCCATTCTTTTGAATTTGCTGAGGAGTGCTTTACTTCCAACTATGTGGTCAATTTTGGAATAAGTGTGATGTGGTGGTTAGAAGAATGTATAGTCTGTTGATTTGGGGTGGAGAGTTCTGTAGATGTCTATTAGGTCTGCTTG
>NW_012102210.1:1827795-1829424 GCF_000951045.1 Mandrillus leucophaeus
AAGAATGTTGAATATTGGCCCCCACTGTCTTCTGGCTTGTAGAGTTTCTGCCGAGAGATCTGCTGTTAGTCTGATGGGCTTCCCTTTTTGGGTAACCCAACCTTTCTCTCTAGCTGCCCTTAACATTTTTTTCTTCATTTCTACTTTGGTGAATCTGACAATTAGGCGTCCTGGAGCTGCTCTTCTCGAGGAGTATCTTTGTGGTGTTTTCTGTATTTCCTGCATTTGAATGTTGTCTTGCCTTGCTAGGTTGGGAAGTTCTGCTGGATAATATCCTGCAGAGTGTTTTTCAACTTGGTTCCATTCTCCCTGTCACTTTCAGGTACACCAATCAGACATAGATTTGGTCTTTTCACATAGTCCCATATTTCTTGGAGGCTTTGTTCATTTTCTTTTACTCTTTTTTCTCTGAACTTCTTTTCTTGCTTCATTTCATTCATTTGATCTTCAATCACTGATACCCTTTCTTCCAGTTGATCAAATTGGCTACTGAAGCTTCTGCATTTGTCACGTAGTTCTTGTGCCATGGGTTTCATCTCCACCAGGTCATTTAAGGACTTCTCTACACTGGTTAGTCTAGTTATCCATTTGTCTAATCTTTTTTCAAGGTTTTTAGCTTATTTGCAATGGGTTCGAACTTCCTCCTTTAGCTCGGAGAGGTCTGAAGTGTTCTTCTCTAAACTCGTCCAAGTCATTCTCCGTCCAGCTTTGTTTCATTGATGGCAAGGAGCTGCGTTCCTTTGGAGGGGTAGTGGTGTTCTGATTTTTAGATTTTTCAGCTTTTCTGCTCTGTTTTTCCCCCATCTTTGTGGTTTTATCTACCTTTGGTCTTTGATGACGGTGATCTCCAAATGGGGTTTTGGTGTGGATGTCCTTTCTGTTTGTTAGTTTTCCTTCTAACCATCAGGACCCTCAGTTGCAGGTCTGTTGGAGTTTGCTGGAGGTCCATTCCAGACCCTGTTTGCCTCGGTATCAGCAGCAGCGGCTGTAGAACAGCGAATAGTGCTGAACGGCAAATGTTGCTGCCTGATCATTCCTCTGGAAGCTTCATCTCAGAGGGGTACCCAGCCATGTGAGGTGTCAGTCTGCCCCTACTGGAGGGTGCCTCCCAGTTAGGCTATTCGGGGGTCAGGGACCCACTTGAGTACGCAGTCTGTCTGTTCTCAAGATCTCAAACTCTGTGCTGGGAAAACCACTACTCTCTTCCAAGCTGTCAGACAGGGACATTTAAGACTGCAGAGGTTTCTGCCACCTTTTGTTTGGCTATGCCCCGTGCCCAGAGGTGGAGTCTGTAGAGGCAGGCAGGCCTCCTTGAGCTGTGGTGGGCTCCACCCAGTTCGAGCTTGTTTACCTGCTCAAGCCTCAGCAATGGCGGGCGCCACTCCCCCACCCTCGCTACCACCTTGCAGTTCGATCTCAGACTCCTGGGCTAGCAATGAGGGAGGTTCCATGGGCGTAGGACCCTCCAAGCCAGGCACGGGATATACTCTCTTGGCGTGCCATTTGCTAAGATCATTGGAAAAGTGCAGTATTAGGGTGGGAGTGACCCAATTTCCCAGATGCCATCCATCATCACTTCCCTTGGCTAGGAATGGGAATTCCCTGACCCCTTGTACTTCCCATGTGAGG
>NW_012102210.1:1829539-1832129 GCF_000951045.1 Mandrillus leucophaeus
GGTACCTCAGTTGAAAATGCAGAAATCACCGGTCTTCTGCATCCTTCACACTGGGAGCTGTAGACTGGAGCTGTTCCTATTTGTCTATCTTGGACTCACCCATCTACAGCCATCTTGGAACCACCCGTCTACCTAATTTTTCTTTTCTAATTTGTAAACTGGGAGAATAACAGTGTTTTCACAAATTTGTTGCAAGGCATAAATAAGAATAAATATATATATTAATACATACATACATGTACATTAGAATATATACACCTACGTGTGTGTGTGTGTGTATATATATGGGTATATATGTATACACACACAGAAAGAGAGAAAGAAAGAGAGACAGAGAGGGAGAGGACACTCTGCACAGTAACTGGTACATGGTATGTACTCAAAAGATAGTAGCTATTGTTAAATATTAAGAGACAGCTTGATATAGTGAAAAGAGCATGACCCAGGGTAAAATGACATAGGATCTAGCCCCATAATTGATTAACTTTCTGATCTCTGGGCAAGACCTGTTAGGCCTCAGTTTCCATATTTGTTAAATGGGGAAAATAGTGACTGTCCATATATCATAGAGGTTGCTTTTTTGAAAAAAGAAATGGGATATTGACATATACAAGAAATGTTAACATTACTAACACATGAATGCAAGGCATTTTATAATTAAAATTCTGTCACATGAAAACCATGCTCTTTCTTATTTGGAGAAACAAGAGGATATGGAAGGAGAAAGACCAATTTAGAATTTTAACCTAAGCAAACTTTTGGTCATTATCTCAAAATAATAGCTTTTGACTTCTCTTTTCTATAATTAAATGGTTACTTTTAATGATATATGACCCAAAAATGATTGTCAATGCCCAGGCAGGAATTCAGTTACTTTATTACTCAAAACAGGTAAACTCCATAAAAACTTATTGTGCACTATTTCGTGCAAGCTGCTGCACTATACACAGAAATACAGACGAAAAGGACAAGGTCTTTATCCACAGGGTTCACCAGTCCATAGTTGGCAACCAGTCTAATAGACAGGATAGTATAATGGAAAAAATTATAAGTCAAATAAATTTGTTTAAATCCTAACCCTTTCCCCTATTTGCTGTATCCCTTACAAAGTACATATTCTTCTTGAGTTTATGGTCTCATCATAAAATATAATAATAATATTAATACTTATCTGGTTGGGGTATTTTGAGTCCTCATCAACTGGGATGACATATAACACATATAAAGCATTTGGAATACAGCAGATGCTTTAATTACCATTGTCTCCTTTCCTGAATAAAGTACACAAATGAATGACACATCCAGCCCAAGGTAAAATTTAATTAGTGCCATTTAAAAAAGTGCCACAAAGGAAGATGTCACATCTGGTTAGGAGAACTGGTAAGGCCTCATAGAAGGTGTGGTACTTGAAATGAACCTTGAAGTATGTAAGATTTTCAACACACATAGTTAAAGGGCAGAAGCAGTAAAAGTAGACGAAAGGCATGAAAAAACAAAAAAAAAAAGACCCAGGGAAAAAACAGCTAGGTATGGTTAACACAGAGCATTACTTCATTATGGGAGGAGAATCTCTGGTAAATAGAAAAGAGAGACAGAGACAGAGAAAAAGACAGAAAGGTAGTTTAAGGTCCCATTATGAAAAGTCTTGGTGGACACAGAAAAGATTTTGTACTTAACGGGAGTACTGACAGTTCTTCAGTAGCAGAATCATTTGGTTAGGTCGGAGATGGCAGCAATTCCTGGAAATAAAGTGAGTACTAAAAGAAATGTCAGCTTTTAAAGGATTTTAAATGGGAAGAATTTCAGAAACTTAAATGTAGAAAATAATTTTCTCTTAAGGATGACCTAAGAGAAAGTAAGGCCAGGGATAGGTATCACTGTATTACTAGACAAAGAAACTAGGAGAATTTCCACACTTAACCCACAAACCAAGGTGGGCCATGAGAAATCTTGTCCTATGTCATACAAATTAACATTAACAGCAGACAGAGAAAACAAACTCAGGATTCCATCCTGTGGGTCTGTTACTTGAGATAGCATTTCCTCTCTTAAGCATTTCTGAAAGATAATTATCAGGATAACAAGAATAAATTCTCAAAAATATGCTCTTATGCTGAGCATGCAAAATGGGTAACTGTGCATGCAATTGTAAATTATACAACTGAAGTCTCAAAAAAATGTGTGTGTACTTACCTCATCTGTTAACTCAAGGGAAACAGTAAGATTTAAAAACTCTAAATGTGGAAAATATCATTACAATCATTTCTGGGTGCCTCATGAATATAGGTAGGCCGCCTAGGTCACGAAAACTTCAAGGGAAAAAACAGTTGCAAAATTAAATAATTTTCCCCTCTGACCACTGACTATCTAACAATGAGAATAATCTGCAAACAAACACACTCGTATTTTCCCTCTGTCTCTCTGTGGCACACACAAACACATTTCTAGACACTGACCTATTCCATTGGCTATGTTGCTGCTGTGATGTGGTAAAATATCCCTGAAAATTAAGAGAAACTGGGGATTCCAAAATGTAAGAGAACAAGACAGAATTTGCCTTGTCTTTTTTTTTTTTTTTTTTTTGAGACGG
>NW_012102210.1:1832189-1871363 GCF_000951045.1 Mandrillus leucophaeus
TGCAAGCTCCGCCTCCTGGGTTTACGCCATTCTCCTGCCTCAGCCTCCCGAGTAGCTGGGACTACAGGCGCCCGCCACCTCGCCCGGCTACTTTTTTGTATTTTTTGGTAGAGACGGGGTTTCACCGTGTTAGCCAGGACGATCTCGATCTGCTGACCTAGTGATCCGCCCGTCTCGGTCTCCCAAAGTGCTGGGATTACAGGCGTGAGCCACCGAGCCCGGCCTAACAGTCCTCTCTATATACATTTTTTCTATTGATCAATCCCTCTCTGACAGAGAGCCACTTCTGCCAGAGAATTTCAAATATGAAAAGAGAATATTTATAGTAAGTAAAAGACAAATGATTTGGGTTCTTTTTCAGAAACGAACTCTTTTCTCTCCCATTCTTTCTCTAATAATGCCCAAGGGCAAATCTTAGACACAGCTGTTTTGTGACTAATACGGGGTTCCATGAGGAAATTATCTAGCATTCTGGGCAACATAAACACAAATGTTAGGCAATCTATTTTGTGGAAAACCAGGTGGGGTAGTTTAAGAAGTCATCTGATTCTAGAGAATATAATGGTTGGTGAATCCAATTAATTATAAAAGCGTAGCTTCAGAAAAGTATAGACAAGACAGAAATACAGCACCAATGGAAGCAATATTGAGGACTGAAGCCTGTCAGTTACTTCCTACTTAGATTCTGAATAGTCCATGGTAAGTGGTTCTAAAGCCTGAGTGGTAGAATCAACTCTATCCACACTGAGCTGTTTTACAGTATTTAGGTAAAAATGGCAGTTTAGAAAAAACAAAAGAGGGGGAAATAAACCTCAACTAGTTACTTACAGTATAGCCTTGCAAGAAAGTTCACAACTCTACAGGTAGAAAAAGCATGCACTTTAATTCAGACAAGCACCAGCTTGATCCACATTACTGCTTCTAAATGACCTAGAGGTTAAAGTAAGGAGTACAAAGTATGGTGCTGAAATATGACAGCATGATGAAATGGGGACAGGTGGGCTGGCAAAAGCAATTTTAAAATATAAATTAGTAATTAAATACAATAATTATTGAGATGGAAAACATTATTCTAAATATCACCTCCACATACCCCCAGCATTATAAAAGCAGCAGATGTTTCAATTCAGAAACCATTTTCTAAAAACACAAACAAAAAGGAAAACCTAAAAGCTACACAGAAATAAGGATAAACCACGGAGTATACAATTCTAGACTTACATTGTATATAATATAGATATTTAATTAGTGTATATATGTATTAATTAAAATAAGATCATATCTGTTTTTCCAGTTAAGAAATAGTGAACATATTTTTAATGAATAAATACAAATTTACATTAATTTAATGAATGAATGATACCACATTATATGAATATACAATACTTTAATTTGTGAACAAATTTGTTTATTGGATTTTTAATTTGTACCAACTCCTCTCTATACAAAATACATTGCATTAAATATAGTTATATTTGAATATTATAATACAACCATGATTATTTCATTAAGTTCAAATTCTAAAAGGGGAATTACATAGTAAAAAGGTAAGCACATTTTAAGGGGTTTCTGAGGCATATTGAAAAACTGATCTCCAAAAAGACTATAATAACTTAGACCCCTAGCAGCAATGTATAAAAATACCTATTTCCACAAATATTTCTCACAAATAATGAATGTTACCATTTTCTTATTTCTGACTAGTTTATCGTCAAAAATACCACACAAGCTTAATATGTATGTCTTATTAATAGAGTTACAAATTATGTTCATGTTATCTTTTTTTACCAAATATTGTGCATTTTTGCTTACAAATGAATTTCAGAATTATTTCATTAAGATTCCTGCCTAAACAAATTTACTTGGTACTTACTGCAATTAGACTAAATTTGAAACAACTTTTTACAAAATGAAATATTCCCATCCTGGAATACCATATATATTTGTGCATAAGAAAGTATCTTTTATTTTACTCTGTAAGGTTGTCATATTATTTCTAAATTTACTTGCTGAGTAGCTGCATAGAAAAATTATATCTATGTCCCAGTAGTAAATAAGACACTTTTGACAATATATTTTCTATGTGGGCATTGCTAATATAAGCAAAGTTTATTTGTTTTCTAAGTGAACCATCTAACCTAAATTCTTATTGGTCTTAATGAATTTTTAGTATGTTCTATCTAGATAATAATAACCTATGAATAATAATGTGCATGTGCTATGGTTTGAAATGTTTGAGCCTTGCCAAAATTCATATTGCAATTTAATCCCCAATGCAACTTTTATATATTATTTTAATTTTTACATTTTGTCAGGAAGGGCTTTTCGGAAGTGATTACATCACTCATTAATTGGATTAGTGCCCATATAGAAGGGATTGTGGGAGTGAGTTTGTCCTTTTTGCCTTCTCTGCCATGTAAGGATACAGAGGTGCCATTTATGAATAACAGGACTTCGTCAGACACTGAATCTGCTGACATCTTAATATTGGAATTTTCAGCCTCCAGCACTATGAGAAACAAATTTCTGTTGTTTATAAATTTCTCAGTCTAAAGTATCTTGTTATGGGAGCAGGAATGGACTAAGACATGCATGGCTCATTACAATGTAATTTATTCTTTTTTTACGTTTATTTGATAAAACTTCTAAAGTGTTGGTGAGAAGCATCTTCACCCAATTCCTGATGTCAATGAAAATAAATGTTTTATTGTTCTACTGTTAAATCTATGGTGGCTACTAAATTTCAAATAGATGTTCTTTTTTATGTTATTGAAATATTATCCTGCTTGGAATTTAGTAAACTTTGTTTTTAAATCAAGAATGTAGCCTGGATGTAATAAAATGTCTTTCTAGAATACATCAAGCAACTTTATCTCCTTCACCTAGTAATGTGATACATTATATTAACCGATTTTCTAAAATATCAAACCATCCTTGCATTTCTGGAATAAATCCTACACACTAGTACAAAATTACTTTCTTAAAACACTTGGAATTAACTTGCTAAAATTTTATTTGTTTTATTTCTATCCATAATTGTGAGATTAACTCATAGTTTTTTTGTGTGTGCTCTTTTTGTCTGGCTTTGGTATCAGGATGAAGCTAGATAAAATGACATATTTTTCTGCAGGTAAATGCTCCCACTAGGAACAACCAGTAGAGGAAGTAAAACATGCAGAAAAAACATATTAAAAGGTATCAGGTGCTGTGAAGCAATGAAGACTAAAGGGAATAAACCTGCATAGAGGACAGAACCTTTTAAAGGTGAGGTGAAAATCTGCAGCTTTCCTTGTGGGTATTTGAGGAATGTAGGCAAGGGCAACAGACTGAGAATCTTAAAACCAGGCAGAGACTATCTACTAGTGGGTGAAAAAAACATGGAATCTATGCTGCTTCCAATGGACTAGACTGACACAATTAGAGGTTTCAGGACTAGTATTACCCTCAAGATATTTACTGAATTCTAAAGCTAAGCAACTGAGGAAAATAAAGGTTTAAGCCAAAATCTTTGAAAAGCAAGGAGATTTCTCTCAGTTTCACAGTGTTTCAGAGAAAAAGACTCACTAGTAGAAGGATGCCTAAAAATGATGGGAACTATCTTAGTTCATTCAGAATAATGTAACAAAATCCCATAGACTGTAGCCTATAAACAAAAGAATTCTCACAGTTCTGGAGGCTTGGAAGTCCAACATCAAGGTACCAGCAGATTCAGTGTCTGATGAAGGCCTATTTCCTAGTGCAAAATAAAAAAGGAGTCTTCTTTCTGTATCCCCATATCCTCACAAAGCCACAAGGAACAAGGCAGCTCTCTGAAGTCTCTTTTATATGTATACTAATCCCATGTGTGAGGCTCTACCATCATAATCTATCACCTCCCAAGACCTCACCTCCTAATGTAATCACACTGGTTATTAGATTCAACATATGATTTTGGGGGGTACACAAACATTCAGATCACATAGGAACTGAAACCTCATTAGGGACGGTAAATTAACACTGGCAATCCCCAACACTTTCTTTCCTGTCAGCAATTGCTGGTACTGGGTACTGCTAAGTCTCCTTCTCAAGACATTTGCCAGATTCTAAAACCAAAGAATACAGGAGGCTGAACAGACAAGGTTTCTGTGAAGAGCAGGAATTTCTATAGTCCTCTTTGGTGCTAAAAAGACAATGACATGTCAGGCATTTTTTAAAAGCTCTGCAGAGCCATATCCTACCAACAAGGGCAAACAAAGTACACTACAATTGCAACCCAATATTAACCCCAATCAGTCCATGATGGTTCTAAGGTGGTCAGCTTCAAACCACAACCCACCTGCCCATTCTATTTACTTAGCAAAGGAAAACATGACCACCTGGAATCTCTACATATTTTACACAATGTCCAATAACAACCAAAAAATATTAGAAAGAGACAGGACCATATCATTGAAAACCAAGAGAAAAAAAATCCACAAATATGTATGTATAATATATATAAGAAGTAGTAAAGAATGATTTTGAATGTCTATAATTAATATGCTTAAGAAAACAGAGAAAAGATAGACAAATTAGATTAAAAAGATGGAGCATTTCATCACAGAATTTCAGTTTATATAAAAAAATTAAAGAATATTCTAAGACTAAAATATACATACCTATAATTCTAACTAAGTTTCTTTTTTTAATTCTACCAAGGCTTTTATATTGTCTTTCTACTAATAACTTTGAACATCATAGGAAGATAAGCAGACATAATACCAGGAACCATTTTTAGAATGAAAAAAATGCAAAGGTCAATGAAACAATGATGGAAGTAGCCTCTAAATATCATTAAAGGTTAATAAATATAGCATGATCTTCTATATACTGAAGACCTTCCTGGGTAGTTACAGCAGAAACTAACATCTTTCACCAAACTAAATTATAAGGAAACCTTCTTATAGGTAAAGGACAATGTAAGAGCAACTGTCACTTACAGGAAGGTGTGTGAATACAGCAAAGGTGCTACGAAGAAAGGCAATGAGGTCTACCAGGTAATCACTAGCTTTGTTGCCCAAATCTCCAGTCATCCAGTCATAGTCTGCCAGCTGTAGGAACTGGTCAATCTTCTGGTTTAAGTTGGTATAAATCTCTTCTTCAGCTGCATGTCTAGCATCCTGTGAAAAAATATAAAATTTGAAAAATCACTCAGATTTCAATATGGGCAGAAATTTCTATGAGCTTAGAGCCATCTGACATATCCATTAAGAAACCTAGAATATAACTGGGAATACTGAGTCATATCACAGTCTTCTTTAATTTTTTCTTTTTCAAAACCATTGTGTAGGTTTTTTCTAATTTTTTGTTTGCATCCTAAGACATGTTCAAATAAAAGCAGAATGCCCAGATCATGTAAGTTTGAGATACCTATATAAAAGATTCATGATATACACTAGCATATTAAAGGCCCTAAGAAGTATGGTGAGATTAATATTCTTACAAAAATATTTTCAGGACAAATGATCATACATTACTCTATGACAACCAGTATTCCAATGCTAAAATTCCATCAACATAGACTTGTGCAGAGTAACTTACGAAGTACCTGCCACCACCTTCAATATTCACTTTCAGTCTGATCATCCTTAACTTCTGTTAAATACTCTCTTTTTAAAACTCTGTCTTGCTGTGGAATTCATTAGATGGTTTTCTCCTGGCTTTCCTTTTACTTCCCTGGACACAAATCTTCTCACTTTCTTTGGGTGATTTAATTAAATCCAATAGCTTCCAGTATCTCTATCTTTAGTACAGATCTACTCCAAAATCATTCTAATTCAAGAATCATATATGCGAGTGTTTCATGGACATCTCTGACCCAGACAAACTTTGAAATAATTGGCCAGGAGCAGTGGCTCATGCATGTAATCCCAGAACTTTGGGAGGCCGAAGTGGGTGGATCACCTGAGGTCAGGAGTTCAAGACCAGCCTGGCCAACATGGTGAAACCCCATCTCTACTAAAAATATAAAAATTAGCTGGGTGTGGTGGTGGGACTCTGTAATCCCAGCTACTCAGGAGGCTGAGGCAGGAGAGGTTTCAGTGAGGCAAGATTATGCCACTGCACTCCGGCCTGGGTGACATAGCAAGACTCCATCTCAAAAAAAAAAAAAAAAAAAAAGAAAGAAAGAAAGAAAGAAGTAGGTCCAGGTTGAGACTCAGCATATTTACCACTCTTTACCTGTTCAACTCAGACCAAGGCAGAGATCTAAGCAACATCATAAATTCCATTCTTTCCTCCACAGTCAGAAAATGAGTTCTGTAAATTATATCTCCCGAATTTCTCTGTAATTTGTACTGCCCTCTACATTTTCACATTTTTAAAGTCAGAATAATTTTGCAATATATTTACATACTATAACATAGTCAGTGACTATGTTTACTTATGTGAACAATGATTTATAAAATTTGATTGATAGATAAAAATTATATAAAAATTATGTATTTGTCATGTACAACTTGATGTTTTGAAATACGTGTACACTGAAATGGCTAAATTGAGCTAAGTTTGGTGCAAAAGAAACCGCTTTTAATGGCAAAAATCACAATTACTTTTGCACCAACCTAATAATTAACATATGCATTACCTCACATACTTATTTTATGAGTTAGGAGTACTTATAAGTACTCTGCTAGCATTTTTCAAGAACATAACACATGGTTATTAACTATAATCATCATGTTATAGAATAGATCTCTTGAACTAATTCCTTCTATCTAACTTAAAATTTCTATCCTTTGACCAAAAACTCCCCAACAATATTTCCCAGCTCTGGTAACCATCATTCTATTCTCTGTTTCTATGAATTCAACATTTTTAGATTCTACATATGAGATCATGCATATTTTTCTTTCTGTGCCTTCCTTATTTCACTTAATACAATGTTCCCATGAGGTTTCTATGTTGTTGCAAATGGCAGGATTTCCTTCTTTTGTAAGGCTGTATAATATCTCATTCTGTATAGATACTACATTGTCTTTATGCATTCACCAGTTGACAGACACTTAGGTCAAATCAATATCTTGGCTATTGTGGAAAATGTTGCAATGAACATGTGAGTGCAGATATCTTGATGATTTACTGATTTCATTTCCTCTGGAAACATACCCAGTAGTGGGATTGCTGAAACATATGATAGTTCTATTTTTAATTTTTGGGGGAATCTCCACACTGTTTTCTACAATGGCTATACTAATTTACATTCCAACACCATATAAGGGTTTCCTTTTCTCCACATCCTCTCCAATACTTACCATTTGTCTTTTTGATAATAGTCAACCTAACAGGTGGAAAGTCATATATAATTGTGGTTTTAGTTTTTATTTTTCTGATGACTAACGATGTTGAATATTTTTTCATACACCTCTTGGTCACTTGTATGTCTTCTCTTGAGAAATGTCTATTCAAAACCTTTGCCCATTTTCTCATCGGGTTGTTTTCTTGCTATTGAATTGTTTTAGTTCTTTATATATTCTAGAAATGCATGCCTTGTCAGCTGTATTGTTGGCAAATATATTCTGCCATTCTTTTTTTTTTTTTTTTTTTTTTGAGATGGAGTCTCACTCTGTCATCTAGGCTGGAGTGAAGTGGCACAACCTTGGCTCACTGCAACCTCCATCTCCCAGGTTCAAGCATTCTCCTGCCTCAGCCTCCTGAGTAGCTGGGATTACAGGCGTGTACCACTATGCCTGTCTAATTTTTGTATTTTTAGTAGAGATTGGGTTTCACCATGTTGTCAGGCTGGTCTCAAACTCTTGATCTCAAGTGATTCGCCCGCCTTAGCCTCCCAAAGTGCTGGGATTACAGGCATGAGCCACCATGCCCTGCCTGTTCTGCCATTTTGTAGGTTATCCTTCAACTGTTGTTTTCTTTGCAGTGCAAAAGCTTTCCTGTTTGATAAAATCAATCTCATTTGTCTTTTTTCACATTTGTTGCCTGTGCTTTTGGAGTCATAGCTTACAAAAAATTATTGCCCAGATCAATGTTATGGAGATTTTTTCCTATACTATTTTGTAGTAATTTTAGTTTCAGGTCTTATGTCCATTTTATGTGGATTTTTATATATGGTGTGAGATGAGGAACGAATTTCATTCTTGTAAATGTGGATATCCAGTTTTCTCAACACCACTTATTTTTTCAGAGACTATCCTTTCCCCTTTTGTGTGTTCTTGGCATCCTTGTCAAAAAATTAACTGACTGTACATTAGTAGGATTATATGAGGGTTATTTTGTTCCACTGGTCTGTGCGTATGTTTTTATGCCAGAATCATGCTATTTTGATTATTACAGCGTGTAGTAGATTTTGAAGTCAGGTAGACTGATGCCTCCAGCTTTGTTCTTTCTGCTCAAGATTGCTTTTGCTATTTGGAGTGTTTGGTGGTCCCATATGAATCTTACTATTGTTTACTTTATTCCTATGAAAAATGCATTCGAATTTGGGTAGGAATTGCATTGAATATGTAGATCACTTTGGGTAATATGGAAATTCTAAGAATGTTAATTCTTCAATCCACAAACTAGGATATCTTTTTGTTTATTTCTTCAATTTTTTCTTTGATGTTTTATAGTTTTTCAACAGGTCTTCTAAATATTTCAATGAGCACTTCTTAACTTTCATCTTTACATTACTTGTATAATAATCTTAAGGTGTCCTTGAATTTCTGTTTTGCTAAAAGTCTTTTTCATTAAAAGTCTTTATTTTTTAGTATTTTAGGTTTAAAGAAAATTTAAGCAGGAAGTACACTGCCTCTGTATATACCACCACCCTTCATGCTACTGCCCCTATTTAAAATTGGTGTGGTACAATTTTTACAATTAATGAAATGATATTGGTATTTTATTATCAACTAAAGTCCCTAGTTTACATTAGGGTGTAATCATTGTGATATCAAGCTCTGTGGGTACTTAAAAATGCATAATGTCACTAATTCACCATTACAGTATCATTTAGATAGTTTCACTACCCTAAAAATCTACTGAATTCCACCTACTCATCCATCCAGGATTTTCTCTACTGATTTTCTCTACTGGTTTTCATTTTCATTGATTTCTGTTCTAATTTTCATTATTGTTGTTATTATTATTATTGCTCACTTTGGATTTTAATTGTTCTTTGCCTAGTATCCTATGGTGTAAGTACAGATTATTAAATTTAGATCTTTCTTCTTTCTAATATATGCTATTAATGGTACAAATTTCCCTCTGAGTAATGATTTCACTGCATCTCAGAAATTATAATAAGTTGTATTTTAATTCTCATTTATTTTGAAATATTTCTCTTGAGACTTTTTCTTTCACCATGTTTTATTTTGAAAGATGTTGTTTAATCTCTAAATAATTTGACATTTTCTACCTTTCTGTTACTCATTTCTAGTTTAATTTCATATGTTCTAAGAGGAATGTTAGTATAATTTCTATTTAAAGGATGTTCTATTGCCTAGAACATGGTGTGTTTTGGTGAATATTTTGTATAAGTTGTTGTTGGATAAAACATTCTATAAATGTCCATTAGATTCACTTGATTGATGATGTCAGTCATTTCAACTATATACATACTGATGTTTCTATCTCCTGGATTTGTCAGTTTCAGTAGAAGTGTTCCAGAAATTTTAATGAGAATAGATGTTAACATATAAAATAAGATTTTAGTATCTTTCAAAATACTCGTATTTTTCCTTCTTCGATCTTCTAAAGTAGTAACTTTGAAAAATTTTCTAATACTAATCATCCATGCATTCCTAACCTTACTTCAATCCTTCATTTATTTGTATGTACTTTTAGATTTTGCTCAGAATTGTTCTGGGCATTCACGTTCTTTTTTTAGTTCCCTATGAATTTTATGATTGTTTCTTCTATTTCCGTAAAAGATGACACTGATACTTTGTTAGGGATTGCATTGAATCTATAGACTGCTTGGGGAAGTATGGTCATTCTAATGATATTTATTCTTTTGATCTATGAGTATGGTATTTCTTTCCATTTGTTTGTGTTCTCTTCCATTTCTTTCATCAGTGTTTTGTAGTTTTCATTGCAGACATTTTTCACCTCCCTGGTTAAACTTATTCCTAGATATTTGAATGTTTTTGAAGCTGTTGTAAATAGGAATGCCTTCTTGATTTCTTTTTTATTGTTTCATTATTGAAGAATAAAAAGGCTACTGATTTTTGTATGTTGATTTTACAGCCTGTAACTTTACTGAATTGGTTTTTCAGTTCTAAGTTTTATGATGGAGCCTTTTAGTATTTCTAAATGAAAGATCGTATCATCAGCAAAGAAGGACAATTTGACTTCCTGTTTTCCAATTTGGATACCTTTTATTTCTTTCTCTTTTCTGACTGTCCTAGCTCAGACATCCAATACTACGTTGAACAGGAGTAGTAAGAATGAGCATCCTTGTCTTGGGGAATGGTTCCACCTTTTGCCCAGTCTTAAAGGAAAGGCAGTCAACCTTTCCCCATTCAGGATGGTGTTAGCTGTGGGTCTGCTATATGTGGCCTTTATTATTTTGAGGTATGTTCCTTCTGTATTTGGCTTGTTGGGAGTTTTAATTGTGAAGGGATGTTAAATTTTATCAAATGCTTTTTCTGCATCTATCAAGATGACTATATGGTTTTTGCCCTTCATTCTGTTGATGTGAAGTTTCACATTTACTTCTCTGCATATACTAAACCATCCTTTCACCCCTGGTCTAAATCCCACTTGATCATGGTATATTATCTTTTAATTGAATTCAGTTTTCTAGTATGTTGCTGATAACTTTTGCATCTATTTTTATCAGGAATATTGGTCTGTAGTTTTCTTTTGTTGTTGTTCCTTGTCTGGTTTTGGTATCAGGGTAATGCTAGCCTTACAGAATAAGTTAGGGAGAATTCTCTCTCCTAATTTTTTGGAACAGTTTCAGGAGGATTGGTATGAGTTATTCTTATATGTTTGGTGGAATTTGGTGGTGAATCCACCTGGTTCTGGGCTTTTCTTTGTTCAGATACTATTTATTACTGCTTCAATCTCACTGCCTGTTATTGGTCGGTTCAGGTTTTCCATTTCTTCCTGATTCAATCTTAGTAGGTTGTACATTTCGAAGTATTCATGCATTTCCTATGGGTTTTCCACTGGTTAGCATAATAGTCCCTGATGACCTTTTCTGTTTCTGTGGTATCAGTTATAATGTCTCTGTTTTCATTTATAATTTTATTTGAGTCTTCGCTGTACTCTTCTTGGTTAGTCTAGCTAGTGGTTGTTATCAATTTTACCTTTTCAAAGAACCAACTTTTTGTTCCATTCATCTTTCCATATTTTTCTTTTCAGGTCTACTGTGATCTGTATTATTTCCTTCTGATAGTGTGGATTCAGTTTGTTATTGCTTTCCTAGTTCCTTGAGGTACACTATTAGATTATTTATTTGAAATCTTTCTGCTTTTTTGATGTAGGTGCTTATTGCTATGAACTTCCCTTTAAGTACTGCTTTTGTTGTATCCAACAGGTTGTGATATGTTGTTTCCATTTCATTTGTTCCAAAAAATTTATTTTCTTATTAATTTATTCATTGAACCAATGGTTGTTCAGGAGCATGTTGTTTATTTTCCATTTATTTGTATAGTTTCCAAAGTTTCTCTTGGTATTGATTTCTAGTTTTATACCATTGTGAACTGGCAATATACTTGATGTGATTTTGAATTTTAAAACTTTGTTGAGATTTGTTTTGTGGCTTAATATATGGTCTATCTTGGAGAATGTTTCTTGTGCTGATGAGAAGAATGTGTATTCTGCTATTGTTAGATAAGATGTCCTCTAAATGTCTGCTAAGTCCTTTCGGTCTAAAGTCCACTTTAAAATGAATGTTTCTTTTCTGATTATATGTCTCAACGATCTGTCTAGTGCTGGCAGTGGGGTATTAAAGTGCCATAATTTTATCAGAGTTCATCTATTTATTTAGATATGGCAATATTTGCTTTATGAATCTAAGTGCTACAGTGTTAGATGCCAATATGGATTTGGTGTTACATCCTCTTGCTAGATTGATCCCATTATCATTATATAATGACCTTCTTTGTCTTTTTCTTACTGTTTTTTATTTAAAGTGTTGTATCTAATATGAGTATAGTATGCCTGCTCATTTTTTGTTAACATTTCCATGAAATACTTTTTCTATTCCTTTATTTTCAGTTTATATGCATCTTTAAAGGTAAATTATGTTTCTTGTAGGCAGCATATGGCTAGATTATGTTTTTTTAATCCATTCGAGCAGTCTATATATTATAAGTAAAGAATTTAATCAATTTACACTCCAAATTATTATTGATATGTGAGGTTGTCCCTTCATCATATTAATTATTTTCTGGTTATTTTATGTATTCTTTGTGCCTTTCCTTTTCTCTTACTGTTTGTTATTGTGGTTTGGTGGTTTTCTGTAGTAGTACTATTTGAGTCCTTTCTCCTCTTCATTTGTTTGTTTGCTTTACCAGTGAGTTTTATAGTTTTGTGTGTTTTCATGATAGCAAATGTCGCTCACTATATCCAAGTTTAGAACTCCCTTGAGGAATTTCTTGTAAGGCCAGTGTAGTGGTGATGAATCCTTTCAGCTTTTGCTTGTATGAGAAAGATGTTATTTCTCCTTCATTTATGAAGAATAATTTCGCTAGATATTTTATATTTTGCCTTCTGGAACCCTTATAATTTGAAAATTTGGTCTCTTATGATGCCCGGTATGTAATAAAGGCTTTGCTCTTTTTTTAATTGTTTTTACTTTTATTTTGTATAAAGAATTATCTTCTAGATCTAAAATGCTTTCTTCTGCTTGATCTAGTCTATTGTTGAAGCTTTTGAATGTATTTTGCATTTCATTTAATAAATTCTTCAGTTCCATAATTTATGTTTGGTTACATTTTTGGTATCAATCTGTTTAGCAAATTTCTTATTCATATCATGCATTCTTTTTCTGATTTCTTTGTATTGTTTTGCAGAATTCTCATGTTTCTCACTGAGCTTCTTTGGAGTCAATCATTTAACTTCTTTTTCTGAGATTTCATTAATTTCTCTTTGATTGGGAGAATTATTCCTTTGGAGGTATCATATGTCCTGGCTTTTTCTTATTTTCTGTACCATTATATTCATATCTGTACATTTACTATAACAGTCACTTCTTGCAATTTTTTAAATTTGCTCTGGTAGGGGAGGACATTTTCCAGAAGATGTATCTATGCTGTTAGTTGCGTAGGACACTTTGGTTGTGATTTTGAGTGCAATAGTGTAAACTCTGTACAATTCCTTCAGGCATAAATAGTACCAGTGGTATCTATAATTTCTTCAGTGGCTCAGGGTGCAATTATTAAATGAGGGTATGGTTTTGCTGTGGACTGTAACACCAGGTAGGTCAGTCTTTGAGCCCCAGTGATGGCAGCAGTGGCTAAGTATGTGTGTCCTTGGGCCCCAGGTTGGTCTGGCACCATTATTAGTGAGTCTAGATGGGCCAATTTTTGAGTTTCCGGATAGATTATTTGGATGCCAGCAGTGACAATAGCAGGTGGGGTGGGTAGGGATGTTCTTGAACCCCTGGGCAGCCAGCTTTATGTGAATGATGACAATGGCAGTGGCAGAATCATCCTCTTAGTCCCAAGTGGTTCACAATGGTATTGGTGTTGGTTGTATTCAGCTGAGTGGGCTGGTCTTCAGGCACACAGGTGGTGCATGCAGGTAGGTGCCAGCTGTGGTAGTAGCAGTCATGTGGGTAGGCCTGATCTCAGGCACTTGGGAGGAGTGTTCAGGTGCCAATTGTAGTGGACTGGGCTAGGTGATCCTCTTGCTTCCTGTGTGCTCTGGCACAGGGGTTTGGGGGTGGCAGGGCAAAGCTGAGCCAAACTTGTCCTCATGCCCTCTGATAATGAGTACAGGCACCAGATGCAGTAGTTAGTGGTGAGGGAATCCCTAGAAAAGTGATATGCTCTGATGGTAGGTGGCAGCAGCTGTGCTAGTTCCCTGCCACTGGGGAGGGCAATGCCACCTTCAGTACTGGGCAACCTAGGTCAGCAGGTGGAAAACACACACACCATTTTCACCACAGCCCAAGCCCATTTTCCTCAGCCCCTCTGCAGTAACTGACACCTTGCTCATGCCTCAGCCTCAATGGCAGCAGCATGCATCATGATAGCATCTCAGCCCCTGGTGTGGGTGGCCCCTGGTCACTGGCATCTAAGTTGGGAGGCAGCAAGCGTGCTTCTCCTGCTCTTCAGCCCCAGTAGCAGTGGTCTCCAGGATAATGTGCGCTCTGTTGGAGGCAAGGCTCTAAGATGGCTGCTTGCTATAGCTGCTTAGGTCTCACAGAATGTGTGAGACTTGGTGTGAGCTCCTTCCCTGGAACAGTGCCATCACACAATCTCTCAGCATCTTCCAATGTTAGTTTCAGGGCAAGTGAGGGTCAAGAGACTCTCCTGTGGCCAGGATTTCAGTCCATAGTGGAAATGGAAACCACTGAAAGTTTCTCATTAACCCTTTCCTCAGTCTCCCTCAGCTCCCAGCTGATCCTACTGAGTAGACTGCCTCATGTCCTTCCCCTTCCTTGGTTTAGGCATTTACTGTCACTTTTCTGTTGAATTACAGTGTTCCGTCTTGGATGATCTATTTGAACTGTGATCATCTACTCATTATGCTGGTTCTTCTTAGTGGAGGAAGCGAGTATGAAATACCTCTAGTCAGCCATCTTGAAGCTTTCCTCTTTCATATCTTTTCCTTATCACATCATATCTATTTCCCTATGGATCCTCAAATTTATTAGCACAGAGTTACACAGCGTCTTTTAGGAAGTCAATTCCTCTCATTCTGAATTGTGAGTAATGTGATTGATGTTGTTATTTCCTCCTTCTTTCCTTCCTTACCTTCGTCTTTTCTTTTCCTTCTTTTTTAAGTTCTTCCCTTCCTTTCAATGAAGCACAGTAGAATGTTTATTTTTTTAAATGCAACATCCCTCACTTGAAGTCTTTCAAAGACTTTAGAATAAAGTCCACATATTCTATTAATATAAAACAAAGTGCTTCTCAGATTGGCATTTATCTACTTCTGTATCTCACTGCCATCCTAATTCTATGCTGAATACTGGCTTTATTTTATCATTTAATCTTTGCACATGAAGTTAAAATATCCTATACTCCGTCTATATCCATTCTCTCCCTAGAAATATCCTGCTGGTTCTAAGATCCATTCCAACTTGTACTTGTCTGGGAAGTCTTCTTTGGAGGTCCTAAGGCTGGAACCTCATCCTCTTTGGAATTCTCCTCTGTTGAGCCTGTCAATTTTGAAGTCCCCTGGAGCTCAATCCTCACACCTTTCCTCTATGTATACTCAAATCCCAGAAGAAAATCCATCCTATGCCATCAAATACCATTTTTACACTGGTGAACTCTAAATTTTTATCTCCAGCTATGATTTTGTCCTGCTAATTTAATACCTCTATATAGCTATCATTAAATATATCAATCTTAATGTATCAAAAATGGAAGTCTTGATCGTATTTCTGCTTTTCAAATGTATTTTTCTCTAAGTGTTTCCCGTCTCAGTAAACAGTATTCATCCAGTTTGTTCAGTTCAAAAGTTTTGGAACTACCCTTGACTCCTGTCTTTCTCTTAATACAAACACCCAATCTAGTACTAAGACCTGCTATCTGTACCTTCAAAAATATTTCTTACCACTTCTACCTCTACCACTCTAGTCCAAGTGACCATTATCTCTTGCCTGGAGTACTGCAACTGCCTCCCAATTAGCCTTTCTTCTTCCCCTTTTATTAAATTACAATATATTTATTTCCACATAAAAACCAGTATCACATTAAATAACTCAGATCATTACCCCCCACACTTCAATCTTCTAATGACATCGCATCTCATTTCAGAATACAATGTATAGTATTTACGATGGCCTACAGGGCCAGAAATAATCTAACTCCTGAATACGTCATCTCTTATCATCCATACCATTAGTGATAGATACATCATTGCCAGACTGACCCCCTTACTATTTCTTGAACACACCCATACCTACCACTGTGCTGTTCACTTTGACAGGAATGCATATCCATCGGATATCCAAATGATTTAATTTCTCACTTCTTTTGGGTCATTTATTTTTTTCCTAGTTCTTATCACTACTTGCCATTATATTAGTTTTCTTTGTTTGTTTATCATCCACTAATTCATTAAAATATAAGCTCTGTAAAGTCAGGAGACTCACTTTTTTGTTCATACCTGAAACTTTCCCTGATTTGTAGTAGATACTGTATTAAAACTTGTTAAATAAATGAGAGATTGAATATATCCAATGTATTATTCCAGTATAGTGGCTGTCTTCTCTGTAAATCATAAACTTTAAGTCCAGGAACAAAGTACTTTTTCTATCTCTCCCCAAGAATCTACCAGATGATTATATAGCAGATACGCAAGCAATATTTATTATGGAGTAAATTAATAAACACTTTCATTCTCTTTTGTAAGAGGGTGAGGAAAATCTTATGAATAAGGAAAGCTAAGGACGCCAGCTTGATTATGTCATACATGGCAGAAATAAGAGGGAACTCTGCAAGAAAATACCTTAAAGACCTTCAGACTCTTTCTACCCCTTTTCCAGCATAAAGGTTTCCATCTGCAAGGGAAAGTTTTCTGGAAACAGTAGCTTAGGAAAATACACAACATGTAGCCGTTATAATTGCCATGTTTATATTGAGTTCTGGGTTAGCTAGTCTGAAACAGCCCTGGTAAAAATAAATTTTCAGTGTGTTTTAAGCAATCAGTGTTTCCAATATGCACTGTCAACATGACCTTTAGTGGTCTCCAGAACTTCTCCTTCACTAAGTATTTAACTGGCTGTTCAGCCCCTATGGCTTCCTGTCTGCCTTTAATTTTCCCTCAGCATTTTTTCATGCTAGAGCAACAACAAAATACACAAGCCATCCTTTGAGAGAATTTCTGAACATAATTTGAAAAGCTATTGACATAAAAAAAATTGAGACAGGTTGACAAAAAGAGTATCAGTGGATACCACATATTCTCCATTTGATAGACAAATGAACCTCACGTTCTAATTCCCTAACTCCCTATTATCTACTTAACACTGAACTATTTCTTTTACATTTTCTTTCCTCGAGAAATTTTGGCTTTCACAGAAGAGCAAATACGGAAATTTTTTTTGATAAATCTAATGCCCAAGCTCCATAATAATGCTAGTATTTGAGAGTAATTATAATTCCTATAAAACTGCCTGAGGTCATTCTGAAGCTCTGAAAGCTTTTGTGGCATTTTCATACTCATTCTCAGGGCCTTTTTATTAAATCATTCTTTTCCTCACTAAAAGAATATCAAAATTAATATCATTAGACATTATTGAAAAATTAGGAAGTCACGATATGAACATAACATTATGTGTAATGAATTTTGATTTAAGTAATTTTATTGTCATTTTGAAACAAAGAATTTATAGTCATTTAATGAATGTGTAACTTAACCTAGCAGTTGACCTAATCGCATAGATACATAAAGAATACTTTCTGATTCAACATTGCATTTTTTCAAACAATAGAAAAATAGTAAGTCATACCAAAAATTTTTATCTGTCAAAAAGCATAATAGCAGTATGAATCAAATTTGATTTCTTCTCTTGTGCCTACAATTAAAAGAATGTACCAAAAATAGAGAAAAAGGATAAGATGATGGGAAAAAGCAGACAAAAGGGGACATAAATCACGGTTCCAACTCTGCAATTGTACATTTAATTGATATCAATTTCTGGATTTCAACAGGGTGATCTAGAATATGTTTCAAAACTAAAACAATCAAATAACAATATAAACAAAAAATCAAACCATATAAGTAGCCTATATGTTAGATCTACATTTTTAATGTTTGAGATGTTGTCCTATTACTTTTACTGCTTAATACCTATTTAAAGCTCACATAATATTAAGGAGTTTATTAAAGCTGCTCTGAGCTATAGCATTTACCCTCCAGAAACTCATCTACCATCAATCCTTCTTTTGTTCTACCTGACTGTCATTTCTTCCCATTTGATTCAGCTCTGGATCAAAACTAGTGCTGTGGACATATGAAATTATAAAATTGCTAACTAGAAAAGCAGGGACAGAAATTCCTCACTAAAAAGTAAGATTAAAAAATTGATCACCGGGCCGGGTACAGTGGTTCATGCCTGCAATCCCAGCATTTTACGAAGCCAAGGTGGGTGGATCGTTTGAGCCCAGGAATTCGAGACCAGCCTGGGCAACATGGCGAAACCCCATCTCTACTAAAAATACTAAAAATTAGCCGGGCATGGTGGCACACGCCTGTTATCCCAACTACTTGGGAGGATGAGACATGAGAATTGCTTGAACCCAGGAGGCAGGGGTTACGGTGAGCCAAGATTGCACCACTGCACTCCAGTCTGGGCAACAGAGCAAGATTTGGTTTAAAAAAAAAAAAAAAAAAAATTGGTCACAGGATACAGAGAGCAGGTGACAGTTTAGAAAATTTTAATGAATGTTAATGTCAGCCATAACTATGATTATCTAGATCATATTTAAGAACTGTTGACTGATGGGGGCTCAACTTAGGAAATAGTGATTTACATGTACAAAACATAAGGAAGAGTTTACAGACACAGTTGTAGTTGTTTTGTTTTGTTTAAACACCCAAAAACTAGGACTGGTATTTATTTCTTCAAAAAAAATAGAGAAGGGAAACCAAACATATCATAAACACTTATTCTCAAGAGCATGCTATAAACCATCTTGCAGAAACACAGCCATGTTAGGTAGAATGTCCCAGACTGTGTACACCAGAAGCAGTTCCACTGTACCGCAGGGCCTCTCACCTTAAAAGTTGTGGTGCCATAGAGCTTGGTAGTGTGAACTGTTTCTGGAAGCACATTAGTGATGTTGGTGATAAATTCTTCCAAGTACTTACAGGATTTCTCCAAATGTGTTGTATTGATAATAATCTGGACAAGCTAGAAAACAACAAACACAGGTAAAAGTCATTTGACTACTCACCCCAGGATGAATGGTTCAATATGAAGCTGCCGGTACAAGACAAATGAAAGGCATGATGGAAAAGGCCATCAACATTCTGGTAAGGGGTATGTTAAAGCATGGGCTTTCATGTTACCGCTTCTAGGAAGTTTTTGATATGGTCAGGCTTTGTGTCCCCACCCAAATCTCATCTTGAATTGTAATCCCCATAATCCCACATATCAAGGAAGAGACCAGGTGGAGGTAATTGAATCATGGGGGCAGTTTCCCCCATGCTATTCTTGTGATAGTGAGTGAGTTCTCACAGATCTGATAGTTTTATAAGGGGCTCTTCCCCCTTTACTCACACTTCTCCTTCTTGCCACCCTGTGAAGAAGTCCTTTGCTTCCCCTTTGCCTTCCACCATGATTGTAAGTATCCTGAGGCCTCCCAAGCCATGCTGAACTGTGAGTAAATTAAACTTCTTTCCTTTATAAATTACCCAGTCTCGGGCAGTTCTTTATAGCAGTATGAAAATGGACTAATACAGCCGTCCTAGCATTCCAAAACCTTTTGTATTTCCCCGTATTATGGGAACAACTTATCACTATATTCTAAAGGTATGTTTTCTTCTGTTTAAAAAGATTAGACTAAGAACAAAAATTGCTACTGTTTAGCATGATGCCTTCCAACTAAAACATTGCCAAATGAACTAAACAAATAAATGATAACCAAAAGAATAGGAATCATTAAAATGGCAACAATTCAAAATTAGGCATAATGAACAGAGAGATGTTAGGAGAGATTACAATATGTTAATAAACTACAACGGTTTGTGGAAGAAAGAACATGGGCATCAAAGTGAAAGTAACCAGGGAATTAATGACTTACTTTATTATTATTACCTTCTGATCTTGGGAAATTTTCTTTACTTTTATAACCCTATTTCCCTATCTGTAAAATGTCAATAATAATGTCTACTTCACAGAGTTACTGTGAGGATTAAATATTCTGTTGTTAACACTATTTCCCTTTTCGTATATAGAACAGATCATTAAAAATACAGTACTGGTTAAAAAAAAAAAAAAAAGTTGTCTTCTATAAATTACTTAAAGAGGAAGATAAAGAATAACTATCATTGTCTGTATAGAATTAAGGATTCTAAAGATTAACTTTGTGATTCGTTTTCCTACACTGCTTTCCCATAAACTTGGAAAAGTAGTTAAAGGGACATAATTATAACTTCCATTTTATTATAACAGAAATGAAAATGAAGTGATTTTCTTTAGATCACATAGCCTAAATGGAACTAATACTACGTCCTGTACCTTCCAATTATGGACTCATCTAAATGACTCTGCCAGTGCCTTTAGCATAAGCATAATATGGCAGCTCTGAAGTGCTGCAAGATTGTGTACATTAGACTAAAACATAAGATTCAGGGCCTGCAATCAACTAGACCCCAATATGCTCTGATTCTACTGTCTGTAAAAAGAAGAGGAAAAAAAGTGGTATCTATTATTTCTTAACTATTAAATTATCCAAACTGTTCATATTCGTTAGAGTCTAAAAGAAATACAAACAGGAAATAGAATGGAAATCTTTTTTTGTCTCTCTTTTCTACATCTTTACTTTGCATTTTCACAAAAATATGCCTGATGGTGAGGTTGTGGCAAGTAGGGGGTAGTTTTGGCATGTAAGGCAATGAATTAATCTAGGTCTTTTGGTCTAGTGAGACAGTGAGCCAAGAGGGTGGAGGGGGGGTGGTGGATGGTAGCATATGACACAAAGCAGAAATTGGAACTAAAGATGGGGGTGGTACTACAATGGTTTACAATCCATGATATTTCAAAACAATGTTAAAAAGTTGGAATTTTATTTCAGTAAGAATCATATCATGCTGTGGAATATTAAACAAAAATACAAATAGGACTGTAATCAGAAAATACATTCTTACTTCTTCCACATCATCCAGCACATGATGAAAGCACACACTTCATTCTCAAAAAATACATGTCAATTCATAATGACAATGTTTTAGTACTGGTTTCAATTAAGAAAAAGAGTATCTTCTACTCCACTAAGGATCATCCTGACAATCTTAGGAAAATAACTACTTTGAAACACAATAACAACGGGCAAAAACACAGAGATACAATTCCAATAAATTCTCTTAGATGAAAAGTTAGGTCAACACTGGGACTAGATCTCTGTATTTTCCCCCACAACTCATCAGACAAGTTCATATACATCAGCTCTCCTTTCCATTCATTCCACAGTTTGAATTCAGAAATTTTGAGTTTTGAACACAAGACTACTACATCCTATAAAATTACCAAAAACGACAACCTTTTAACTTTGGGGTGTTCTAGGAAAAAATATCCACCAAAATAAGCAATTCATCACCCTCTTGTTTTCATCATTTTCTCCTTCAGAGGAAGACTAAAATCATTTAAAAATATTTAAGTTGTGTGAATTAAATAATTCGTCTTCCTGAGTGGGAAGGTGGCTACTGGCAAGGTTGTCTTGATGTGGGAGTCAGAAAATTAAGAGAGTTAATTTGAGAACTGAAACATTTCTATTTTAAAATCAGTATTACCTATGGAAACACATTCTGTCAATCAAAAGAAATCCTAATAATAAGGAGGAATCATGTCATGTTATTGAAATAAAAAACAGTGGCAGTCAAAGAGAAAATTATCCTGTTTTACAGGATACTGGCAGTTAAAGAAAAAAAAGGGAGGTGGCTTCACTGGGTACAGCAGTAATTTCCCATGACTTTTTAAAGATCTGTCAACACAAAAGATCACCGTGAATTACATCAATTGGCTGTCAGTCACTTTTTGAAATGTTTCATTGCTGAGCATAGAATAGACTATTAAGACACTCTAGGATTACAGTAGATACCATGTCATTTTCGGAGAGAATATTGTCTGTTAACGAGGTCTAAGTGATAACTTCTCCTGAATGACAGCTACCAAAATCATTACAAGGGCATTTACTAATGTAAAACCAGATGCTTTGGGCATAATTTCAAATTGAAAGATAAAATGAAGCAATTTCAGATAACTTCCATCAGAGTTTGAGCTCCCTTGATGATATTTTTAATGACTACTTCCCAGTCTCTTATAATATATAACACTGCAGTAATCCAAACTGTCCTAAACATTATTTCAGGGACATAAAACTAACAATAGATCAAATATTGATTATCTCTTACATAAAGTTCTATGAGAATTGTCAAAAACGAACATTATAAATCAAACGACTATCTCTCACAAGTAAATAACACAAGTCACTTAAGTGAAAAACCATTAAAAATTAGAAAATTTTTCTGTCTCTCCTTCCTTGTATCAGAGAAAATCTAATGAGAAAGGCACATAGCACACCGTGGAGGTCTTTTTTTTTTTTTTTTTTTTTTTCAATTTTACATTAAGTTCTGGTATACATGTGCAGAACGTGCAGGTTTGTTACATAGGTATATGTATGCCATGGTGGTTTGCTGCACCTATTGACCCATCCTCTTAAAGATCCCTCCACTCAGCCGGGCACGGCGGCTGTAATCCCAGCACTTTGGAAGGCCGAGGCGGGCAGATCACGAGGTCAGAAGATGGAGACCATCCTGGCTAACACGGTGAAACCCTGTCTCTACCAAAAATACAAAAAAATTAGCCAGCCGTGGTGGCATGTGCCTGTAGTACCAGCTACTCTCCCGAGGCTGAGGCAGAAGAACTACTTGAATGCGGGATTTGGAGGTTACAGTGAGACGAGATCATGCCACTGCACTCCAGCATGGGTGACAGAGCAAGACTCTGTCTCAAAAAAAAAAAAAAATCCCTCCCCTCATCCCCCACGCCACAACAGGCCCTGGTATGTGTTGTTCCCTTCCCTGTGTCCATGTGTTCTCATTGTTCAACTCCCACTTACGAGTGAGAACATAGAGTGTTTGGTTTTCTGTTCATGTGTTAGTTTGCTGAGGATGATGGCTTCCAGATTCATCCATGTCCCTGTAAAAGACATGATCTCATTCCTTTTTATGGCTGCATAGTATTCCATGGTGTATAAATGCCACATTTTCTTTATCTAGTCTATCATTGATGGGCATTTAGGTTGGTTCCATGACTTTGCTATTGTAAATAGTGAAGCAATAAACATATGTGTACATGTGTCTTTATAGTAGAATGATTTATATTCCTTTGGGTATATACCCAGTAGTGGGATTGCTGGGTCAAATGTTATTTCTTGGTTCTAGATCCTTCAGGAATTGCCATACTGTCTTCCACAATGGGGGAACTAATTTACATTCCCAGCAACGGTGTAAAAGTGTTCCTATTTCTTGTGGAGGTCATTTCTCCTCCAAGCCTGCTCAAAACACCCTAGCGGAACCTGAACCATGATGACATTCTATTCTTGACAAACCCTGGAAAATATCTTCATCATCTTCCATAGTTCAAAACTAAGCTTTAAATTCCAAGAAGAGGTTTCCATTCCCTCTTATTTCTGGAATATACACATCTGCATATATTAAAACTGCTTTTAGCATGTTTCCCAAAACAGACAATTCAGTACAATAAACCTTCAACAGGACTAATCCAAAGGAAGAAAATGAGAAGTCACACTCCTCTTCATACCACCAAGGCCTCTCAACTGTTAAATCTGCAAAACAAAAAACTAAATAGTAGCATTGGTTCTCATTCACAAAAATGAGCTATCACATAGACTTCAAGGGATTTGATCTCCTTTTCACCCTAGTCAGGGTACAGAAAACTCTGTCAACCACTCATTTTATAACATCTCCATGATTAAAATACCTAAAATACTAAAATACATGAAACTACTGGTTACAAATTCCAAGATAAAGTACAAAGTTTATATTTGACAAGACTTAAGTATAAAACATGGTAACAAAGTGAGCAATATCACTTCTGTTAACCAGAGGGGAAATAAATGGAATGTGGAAAATGAGAGGATAGAATCATATGGTCATCAATCTAAATTATACTAAAAGCAAAGAGTAAATGCAAAGCACTGTTCATTTCTTCAGGTCTCTACGACCATATTAGGTATGCATAGTGCACTACATCGCAGTAGTGCCCTGTGATTATAAAAATACAAATACCCAATATGGTTTCAGTAGAAGGAACTCTGAACTTCTTTCTACATATTATAAATAATTAAACATAAATACTACTGTAAATTATAAAGCATCAGATGAAAATGTACCCAATTCTTTAGAACTAGTATTGATATGAACTGATACATTGCAGCTTCCAGCAAAATATGATTTAAGAAAATACACAATCATGGTTGAGCGCGGTGGCTCATGCCTGTAATCCCAGCACTTTGGGAGGCTGAGGCGGGTGGATCACCTGAGGTCAGGAGTTCGAGACCAGTCTGGTCAATATGGTGAAACATCGTTTCTACTAAAATACAAAAATTAGCTGGGTGTGGTGGCACACGCCTGTAATCCCAGCCACTCAGGAGGCTGAGGCAGAAGAATTGCTTGAACCTGGGAGGTGGAGGTTGCACTGACCCGAGATTAGGCCACTGCACTCTAGCCTGAGAGACAGAGCGAGACTCCATTTCAAAAAAAAAAAGAAAAAGAAAACGTACAATCGTGTTAGCTAGTTTCACTTTAATTCATGTATACTAGTCAAGAGTGGGCACTTAATGCTACCAAATAACCACATTATCTGGCACAAATCAATTCTTTTTTTTTACACACCCCCCAGAGGACTACAACACACCTTCTTTCTCCTTCATCTCCCATGCTTGCTCTCCCATCTGCACATTTAGCCAAAGATCCTGCATTTGCTGGGAAAACTAAGCATTTGGAGCCTGCCACCATAATACTTACCCAGCCACTACCATTTGCATTCACACACTCTGATTCTTATCTGTTACCAGAGGTGAACTTGATACTATCTACTGCCAATCCCTTTAACTGTGTATTGTATCTTAAACTCTCTTACCCAAGGACATTGCACCAGAGATTTCTCCCTTTCTCTTACATCACCCATTTTTTTTGCTCTATACTGTATCATTCCCACAATACATAACAGACTGTTATTTGTCCCATTAAATTAAAAAAAAAAAAAACCTGTCTTAACCAACTTCCGCTGCTAGCTATCACCCCATTTCTTTGTTTCCCTTGGTAACAAAATTTCCTGAAAGAGCTGTCTTATATTTGCTGTCTCCAATTCCTCTTTTCCCATTCTTTAATTTTTTTATTTAAATAAACTCTTTATTTTAGGACAGTTTTGTATTTATATTTACAAAAAAGTTGCAGCGTTCCAATATACTCCTCACTCAGCTTCCCTTATTGTTAACATCTTACTTTACTGTGGTACATTTGCCACAACTAAGGAACCAACATAAACGCATTACTACTAATTGAACGCCATACTTTATTCAGATGTCACTAGTTTTTCCTTAATGTTCTCTATCTGTTTCTGGATTCCATCTGAGATACCACATTACGTTTAGTTGTCATGTCTTCTTATTCTCTGGTCTGTGATAGTTTATCAGATTTTCCTTCTTTTTGATTACACTGACAGGTTTTTGTTTTGTTTTGTTTTGTTGTTTTTGTTTTCGTTTTCGTTTTTGTTTTTGTTTTTGTTTGAGATGGAGTCTCTCTCTGCCACCAGGCTGGAGTACGGTGGCACAATCTTAGCTCACTGCAACTTCCGACTCCCTAGGTCAAGCGATTCTCCTGCCTCAGTCTCCTGAGAAGCTAGGATCACAGGCACGTGCCACCACGCCCAGCTAATTTTTATCTTTTTAGTTGAGATGGAGTTTCACCATGTTGGCCAGGATGGTCTCCAACTGCTGACCTCGTGATTTACCCACCTCAGCCTCCCAAAGTGTTGGGATTATAGATGTGAGCCACCATGCCCAGCCCTACACTGACAGTTTTAAGGAGTACTGGTCAAGTATGTTATAGCATGTCTTTCAATTTTTGTTTGTTTAATGTTTTCCCATGGTTAGACTGAGCTCATGGGGCTAGGGAGGGAGAACACAGAGGCAAAGTGCCCTCTCATCAAATCATATGAAAGGTACATACTATCAATATAACTTATCACTGATGATGTTAACCTGGAACACTTGAGCGAGGCAGCGTCTGCCAGGTTTCTTCACTGTAAAGTTACTTTTTTCCTCATTCTACCCTATACTTTTTGGAAGTAAGTCACTAAGCACAGTTCACACTCACCTAGTAGTGGCAATAGTATCTATATTAGTTATCTGAAATTCCTCTCTTCAGGAGTCATTCTCTTTAAAACCTACTCAATCAGGAGTTTCCTTCCACCATTTTATTAAAAGTGTTCTTATCAAGGTCACCAATTTACTCCAAATTGCTAAATGCAATGGTAATTCTTCACCTTCTTCTTGTCAATCAGCAGTATTTGTTATAATTGATCACTCTCTCATTCTTTGTATACTTTATGCACACTCCTGTTTTTTGTTTTGCTTTGTTTTTTCCTAGTTCCCTGGTGGCTCCTTCCCAATCTCCTTTCTTGGTTCCTCTTTTCTCCTAATATCTTAATATCAGAGTACCCAAAAGTTCAATTCTTCATCCTCTTTTCTTCTCCATCTTTATTCATTCCCTCAGTGATAGTACCCAGTTGCATGATTATAAATATTTATATTCCCCCCAATTTTTATCCCCCGGCCAAACTGTCAGGCCTCTGAGCCCAAGCCAAGCCATCACATCCCCTGTGACTTGCACGTATATGCCCAGATGGCCTGAAGTAACTGAAGAATCACAAAAGAAGTGCAAATGCCCTGCCTCGCCTTAACCGATGACATTTCACCACACAAGAAGTGAAAATGGCCGGTCCTTGCCTTAAGTGATGATATTATCTTGTGAAATTCCTTTTCCTGGCTCATCCTGTCTCAAAAAGCTCCCCTACTGAGCACCTTGTGACCCCCACTCCTGCCCGCCAGAGAACAACCCCCCTTTGACTACCCAAATCCTATAAAAGGGCCCCACCCTTGTCTCCCTTCGCTGACTCTCTTTTCGGACTCAGCCCGCCTGCACCCAGGTGAAATAAACAGCCATGTTGCTCACACAAAGCCGTTTGGTGGTCTCTTCACATGGACGCGCATGACACAAACCTTACTTCCAGTCTCCAAATTCATATACACAACTGCTTACTCAACATTTCAACCTATATGTCTAATAAACACTATAAATTTAATATGTCCAAAATCAAATTCCCAATGTTCTCTCACTGCAGATTCAGCTCTGCCTAAAATTTTTCCTATCTTAGTTCATGGTATATACCGCCTTCTCGTTGCTCAAGTCAAAAAATCCTGGAGTTAGTTTCCTTCAACTCTTCACTTTTTCTCTTTCTTTATATCCAATCATCAGGAAAGCATGTTGGCTCTACACTTAAAATCTTAGCATTGTCCATAGCTACCACCCAGTCTCACTGGATTTCTGCCATAATCCCCCAACTGATTCCCTTGTTTCCATCCTGCAGTTTATTCTCACTACCATGGTCAATGTGAACCTTTCAAAATATAAGTGAGATCATGTCATAAACCAAAATCCTATAACAGCTCCCCATTTCACACAAAATAAAAGCAAAAGGCTTTACAATGGCCTACCATGAATGCTTGATACCTCTCTAAACTAATCAATTGCTTCTCTTCCCCTTGCTCACTCCACTCCAGCTACCCTAGCCTCCTGATTTTTTCCTCCACTTGCCAAGAACTTTCCTACCTTCAGGCCTTTGCTCTGGCTCTAATCTCTACCTGAAATGCCTCCTGCAATAATAACTTACCCTCAATGTGCTGCTATAAAAATAAAACCAACCTAGAACACCTACCAGAATCCTGATTTCCTTAACTTAAGTGCTTTTTCTTCTCTCCATAGCATTCACTACCTTTAACCATACTACAAAATTAACATAATTATTTTGTTTATTATTTATTAACTGCTTTTCTCTGGTAGAATGTAAGCAACCATCTCTATTGTTGTTATTGTTCAGTGATTTATCCTAAGGGCATGGAATCAGTGCCTAATAGAGAGTACATATTTTAAAAATTGTAAAGGTAATGAATTATCTTAATAGAACATCTTATTCTAATTTTTTTTTACTTCTCTTAATTAAAAAACTCCATTTCTATACTAGTATTAATCAGTGATTGACTGCTTAGACCTCTTAATAATAACAGGTAATATGTATTGAGTATTTGCTATATACCAAGCACACTAAGTACTTTACATGCTTCACAACATTCCTGTGAAATACATGCTACCATTGTCCCCATTTTACATAGAAAGCAAAGTAATTTGCCCAAGGGCACAGCTATTATGAGGAGGGCCAGAATTGGAACCCAGGCAGTATGTATTAGAACATACAGTCTTAATCAATACTCTATTGTACTTTTCACAGATCTTTTGAAGCAGCCCTAGGAAAATAGCCATTTTCACTGAATAAATAATGAATAGTCACATAAAGTTAGAAAGAGAAAGGCATTCATGTTCTAGTGGTGCTAAAACTGAAAGGTAATTTTGAATTGGCTCAACATGGAGAAACAAATAAACCATGAGGAAAAAGGATAGAGCATATGCATAGAAAAAGAAAAGATGAGACTGTGTAACCCCAAAACAGAGTAAACCCTGTGTAACCCCAAAACAGAGTAAACCCTGTGTAACCCCAAAACAAGAAGGGCAGACAGAGAGACATTCATTTATAGGAACTTTCAAGTCCTAAGAGAATTATCTGATATCCTGAAATAGGAATCTGTAAGTTGTGTGGGCTTATCATAATTCTATTATTGGAGTGGATTTCTGCTATCTAACATAAAACCATCTCTAACTAAAACAATATCCATGTTACTATGGACCTCCTGTAAAAATCTCAATTTTTGTTAGGATGAAATAATTAAATCAATATGGAAGGCAGTACAATACAGTAGAAGTGAATAGGTTTTGGGAAAAAAACCTAGATTTACAAGTATCATTTCTACCAGGTTTGCTGGCTGTATGACCTCAGGCAATCTCCCTGGACTTTAATTAGGCAGTCTATAAAGTGGGAATAATAACACATGCCCAGCCTGCTTCAAATGTTACTGTACTAACTGAAATCGAATTTGTGAGTGGGCTTTGAAGAATATAAACTGCTCCGCAAATGTTACCTATTATGATGATGATTCCAGATGTGAACTCACTTTAGTTACTCATAAAGAAGGATATGTCTTCTCTTTCCAAAGGTAGGTAGTATAATTATTCAAAGTGTGTCTGGTTGGTAATTAAAAAAATCACTTTATGTGTTGTGTCTATACATGTACATACCACCATAATAGCCAAAACAAAAGCATATGAATGTTTCTTCATTCATATGCAAAGATATTGAAAGTATAGTTCCCTAAAAACACCCAAAGACTAAGGAATAACATTTAGTATTCAATGAAATGGTGCCAAGAATTACATGGTTCTTCCTTGATAACCTCATATTGGTTCTTTCTATTATTACCTGACCTGTACAGTGTTTCCTGAAACCCAAGCTAAGAAGTTAGGCCTTTCTCTTAAAATGTCACAGTAAACCAATGGCACAGCCAGAATTGAACTCAAGATTCTTCTGAGGTCAAAGCTATTTCTATCAGACCATGTTCTTGCTATGCTACTTGTTATAACATTGTTAAGAGACTGCTAAATTGAATGACATAAAAACAGTTACATGAAGAGTTATAAAGAAGAGATAGTTCACAAAATAATAAACTTCCCATCCAGAGAAAGAAAACACTATAATCTAACAAAAGGAGGAGGACTTCCTAATTTTCACTCCAACTTTCCTTTTCTGTAACCTTCTTGATTATAAAGGAAGTTAGCTATTTTTCAGATACATAAAAGCAAATGCCTAATATTTCTGTACCAGGCAATAGAAAGGAAGCTCTGTAAAATGAGGGGATTATCCTAAATAAAGTCTAAGGTAATTTTCAATTGAAAGAAAAGTTTGCTATAAGTAGAACTCAATCACAATCCATCTTATAATTTTTTTTTATCTTAATTCAGAGAAAGAGAAAATAACTCCAAAATTAGAAGTAAATGCCCACCTGGCTTCCAGCTGTCTTTCCCTATATGTCAGTATCATTAACCTTTTATTGCACTTCACCATAATCCTTGACAGTGTACATTTTAAATGTCAATTTTTTCCTAGAGTAACTGACTTCCAAACTGCACCACCTCTATAGGTAAAACAGATGGCAAACAGCCTTTCCCTTTCCTTGTAAAAAAATTCTTCTAAACTCTTCTCATTTTAGGCACTATAACCTCCAGTGAAAAACAGATTGAGGTTACTATGCAATCTTGAGTTTCTAAGACAGAGAACTTCACATCTTTCTAAATTTTAGAACTACACACCAATAGACCAAATCTCGTTTGCCAAGGTACTACATTCAATATATGTAAAATATCCCTCCTCTGAGATTCCATAAACCTCCACAGAAATGTGACTATTGCCTTTTCTGCACATTTCCTTGATCCCAAATATCTAGTCCTTTTGCAAACAAATTACAAGCTGATAAAGAGTAATTTACCTTTCATACACATGAGATATCTTAAAAATACTTAGTCTGACACTAACCAAGAACTATGATTGCAATATCCTTGGCATCGATAACTGATGCAAGCAAAATGTGATTTCATATTCTACATTGTACATGAACTGCCATTCACTTGATTGGAACCTGATGCTCAATATATTCTACAAACAAAAATATTTGTATATAATCAATGGCAGGTAATAGAAATGTATTCTAACAACTTCAGAAAGGAAAACCAGTTAAGCTAGTGAAAACAATAAAAGAGAAAAACAACTGTTTTAGAAAAAATGAATAAATTTTTCAAAGATGACCAAAGAAAAGAACAAGAGATTTCATTTTGCACTTTCACCATTAGGAGCCTATCAGGAAGGGCATGTAGAAAGTTATAACGAATTCAGACATAAGGCCCAGAGCTTGGGACATCTGTTCACATATTGGCTTGGATGACTTCATTAGGAGCAGGTTTACCTCAGTAAGCCCAATATTCTTCCTTTTAATGACATTCTGCAGAGAGTTGCTTAGAGTCCTGGTCAGCAACAGGTTTGTTGATTTACGAATCATGTCATCAATTTCAGTTGAGCTGAAAGAGAAGCACTAAGAGTCAGTCATAGCAGGTAGCACAATTATTTCGGCAAACAAACAGGGTCAGTGGTAGTTGTGGTAATAATAATAAAATAATAATAGCAGCAGCAAATAATATTTATTGTAAGTCAGAAAAAGTACTATAATAAACTCTCCTAGCTTTTGCTGGCTGAAAAAAATATAGTTTGCCTTCATTTTTGAAAATTGTTTTTCTGTGTATAGAATTCTGGCTTTTTTTTATTTTTTTTTTTATTTCTTTGAGTGTTTTAAGGATGTCACTCCATTTCCTCTGGCTTGCATAGTTTCAGAAAATAAGTCTATTATAATTCTTATCATTATACTATCATGTAATTTTTACTTTTGGGAATGCCTTCTAAACATTCTTTACCTTTCATTTTCACCAGTTTGAACATGAGGTCTTTAAATATTTTTGTTTGTTTCTTGTTGTTGCTATTATTTATCTGAATTGGGGTTCTCAAAATCTTGAATTTCTTGTTTGATGCCTTTCATTATTTTTTTGAATACTCTCAGCCACTTTCTTTTAAAGTATTTATTATTCCCAGTTCTGTCAGTCTTCTACTTTAATCTACCATTTGAAATTGCCCTACAGATCTTGGTACTATTTCTTTCACCTTTTCTTCTAGGTTCTATATTGTAATGCTAGCTCACAGTATACTGTTAACAATACATTAAGACTTTAGTTGTTTTTGTCTTTCTCACATGTGTGGTAGTTACACCTTTCCTATTCTGCCACAGGTGCAGGAGTCTGTCCCCTTAGAGGGACCAGTCCCATCATGGTTTTCAGACTACTTAGTTTCCTGGTGACTTCGCCTCTCTGATGAGTTCCAAAAAAGTTTTAATTTTGTAGCTTCTCCGTTTTTTTTTCCCCCTGCATTGTTACATAGGAAGCAACAGTCTTTCCAGTCTTATATACTGTAGACATAAACAGAAGTATTTCATAGTAATTTGCTTTAAAAAATGCCGTGCGTGTACACATATTCACATGGAAGCAAGATTAAAAGAAAAAATAAAACATATAAGAAGTGTTATTACTATGTGGTAGAGTTTTGGGTCATTTACATTGTTCCTCTTTGTGCTGTTCTTTATCTCCTGAATTCTTTACAAACATCTAATTTTACTGATATAATGTGAAACAGGATCTCTCATATATGTATGTGGGTGTGTATATATTCTATTTTTTTAAGATGAGTATGAATGCTAGAACAGTATTTTACCATAGAAATGCCATGTGTTTGCTATTTTTAAAAAATCTTTCTTTCAAAAATAAAGTTTTATGTATTCAAAATTCATGCAATTACAAATTTTGTCAATATGCATAATGCTTTTCGGCCTCTTCTGTCTAGTGTAAAAGAGAAAATTAAGAGAATAATTATTCTTAAAGCTGCATTAAAATCTGAATGCAGCGGTTTCTCTTGTTTTGAGAGCCTGCATGTAAAAGAAATAATTGTTTTATACAAATTTTCTCATGTTTCATGTTAGCCTCCACTACAAAACAGATATGACTGACAAAGCAATCTCTGTCACTCCAAGTTATAAGCTAAACATATTCCACGATATAAGATAAATGCCAACTGAAGAGTAAAAGGCATCTTTTTCTAAAATCCCCGAGTTAAATATTTTATTTAAATTTTAAATGTGAAAAATATTAAAGGAAGTTTTCAGGCAAAAACTTAACATATTCAGGCCAGAAAAAGGCATCTGACATTATCCCATTACTAATATTATTCCTTTACCATATTACCTTTCTTCCAAAAGAAGATAGAAAAAGTAATTTTGCAATCAACTTGTAATGATTTATCTACAATAATATACCTAACATAACCTACAGACAATTATCTAATATAAGGTCATTTATATATTAATGAAGTGGGGACTAGGCAGATGGGGGATGGAAACCCAGGGTAAAAAACACAAACATCCTCATTTGTGTTTGGCTTGGCTTCTATGTTGCTCCAGCACTTATTAATTAATTGTTCAGCTTCTTAATTAGACTAGGTACTCCTTGAAGACAGGGACCACATTTTCATCATCTTAATTATTTCTATACTGAGGAGCAGCTGACAAATAACACATTAGCCAAAATGTATGGTGAAAAAACCAATACATGAATAAAGAAACAAAGGAACCTATACTCTAGGATATACAGAAAACATACATATACGAGTAGAGCAATAATGTTTCCAAAGGATTTTATCTGATACTCCCCTTTTGGCCTTAACATTTCATTAAGTAGAATGTTAAAATTAGTATTTTTTGCTTATTTTTTTTTTCTTTAGAGATGGGGGTCCTGCTATGTGGCCCAGGCTGGTCTTGAACTCCTGGATTCAAGTGATCCTCCTGCCTCAGCCTCCCAAAGTGCTGGGATTACAAAAATGAGCCACTGCATCCAGTCTACCATTTTCTGGTAAATTATCTTTAATAGAAAGTGTTGAAATGCAAATCTATAAAGAGCAAGATAGATAATATAAATTTTCAAAATTATTCAAAAGTTACCAATCTTCCCTTTAATCATGACTATATAAATATAGCAGTGCTATGCATTGAAAAGCTAATTATTAAGATTTCCAAAATCAGAGCTGATGGGACTATCAAAAGTTTTTCAGAATATGTAAATATATGGAGTCACAATCTTAACATTGATTACATTTCTACTATTTTATATTATACCTTAGATGAAGATCTTCTGAAAACTTCAGACAAGCGTAGATAAATTCTTTAATTTGGTTGTAAACTTTTGGCACAAATTCAGAGAAAGGAAACTTTTTTGGAAATGGTTGCTGTCAATGCAAGAAGTAATGAAATCAAGTCACAAACCAAGGAACATTGAAGATATTTATAAATTATTTAGGTTGCAAAGAGAACATTCTTCCACATTATGAATTGTCTCCTTAACAACCTCAAATATAAGAAAATATCTCCCAAAGTTTTCTGATATTAAAAAGACATAAATTTTAATAAAACAATAATTCAAATGTCCTTCATCATGGAAAGAGATAAACAAATTGTGTTACCTACTCAGAAATAAAAAGGAATGAACAATGATACATGCAACAATTTGGATGAATCTCAAAAGCATTATGTCATGTCAAAGAAGTTAGTCTCAAGAAGTTATATACTATACAATTCCATTTACATGGCATTCTGAAAAAGGCAAAAGTAGATGCACAGAGCCCAGCTTTCTGGTGTCCTGGGGCTGGGTTAAGGGAGGGAATTACAAAGGGGCATCATTAAATAAATTTTTTTTTTTTGTATAATAGGCCTATTTGGTATCAACAGTGTGGTAATGGATACATAACTCAATACATTGTCAAAATCAGCAGAATTGTATATCACAAAGGGTAAATTTTATGTTGCCGGGGAAAATGTCTTTAAATTATAATAAAAACAAGTATTTCAAAGTGCAAACTGAATTAGAACATCCACAGTAATCCTCCAAACACTTCAGAGGTAATAGGACCCAAAGCCATCTGCTGATTCCCAAATCAGGAAATTCTGGTCTTCCCCAAAAAGAGTCCTTCATTGTCAGAAAGGTGATTAAAGTAAAAAAAAAAAAAAAAGAAAGAAAAAGAAAAAGAAAAAAGAATCCTTTGAAATTGTTTTAGAGTTCTAACCCATTGAGTTGAAGGCAAAGCTTTCAATGAAACTAATCCAATGAAAGCTTTTAAGAGGATGCCAAAACAACCACAGAAGTTTAAAGTATTCCTTACCTTTTCCAGTTCTATATCTTGAAATGGGAATTGTCCTACCACCTTTTTGTACATCTCTTCACTTGTTACTGGTATAGGACTATAGTTGTCAGAATCAAGTATGTTTCTACAAATGGAAGGACAGACAAAGGAAATGGAAGGATAGACAAAGCAGGGTGGGGGAGGGGAGGGGAAGGGAGGGAAGGTGGGTTAATCACAAATACTTTTCTGATGAACTCCAATCTTAATATATATAACACAACCCAAAATGAACATTTCCCAGTCCCTATTATATTCCTTCCACAATATAGCTATTTGGTTTTGGATTTAAAGAAGACAAAAATAAAACTATCCTCTGAAACAAATGGACCACAATTATAAATATATGTCTTAGGATTAGAGATTTACAAATAGGACAGAACGTATCAATGTAAGAAAGAAGTAAACAACAAAAGAATGTGTGCTCTAGAAAAGGCAAAGAGATTTTTCTGTTTGGTTTAATATGATATATAAATGTACATTATTATTATTATTATTATTATTAGAGACAGGGTCTCGCTCTGTCACCCAGGCTGGATTTCAGTGGCATGATCACAGCTCACTGTAACCTCAAACTCTGGGGCTCAAGCAGTCCTCCCACCACAGCCTCCCAAGTAGCTGAAACTACAGTTGCTCACCACCCACCGGGGTAATTTTTTAAGTTTCTGTAGAGATGGACTCTTGCTATGTTGTCCAGGATGGTTGCAAACTCCTGGCCTCAAGGCATCTTCACACCTTGGCTCCCAAAGCACTGGGATTACAAGCATGACCCACTGCATCTGGCCCATTGGTAAGGTTTTTAAAATCATGTTCTATTCTAACTTTCAAAATTGCAAATAGAGTAACTTACATAATAAATTCAAACTATTTCATTTACTTTACCTACTGTTCTATGTCAAGAATGACTTTTTTAAAATCTATAGGTTCTCTCTCCGTAAATAAACTGGGCATTTTCTAATAGTAGGGACCATACTACCAAAATCAAAACAGAAGACTCACTGAAGGCATCAGATCAGAGCATCTAAGACTATGGATATATCATGTTATTAATTTTCAAATATCCTATAGAGGTAACAGTCCCTTAAATACAATTATACCATTAGCTAAATCTAGGTTTTAGAAATATTTATATTAATATACAGATAAATTGGACTAAGTGATGATAGAGATATGTTCATAAACCATGAAGAATAAGAGTAAAGGAACAATGTAAGATCTTAAAGCTGTAAGAGTTTGAAAACAGGACAAACCGATCAGGGAAAGGGGTCTTGCAAGAGGCAGTATAATCACTTAAAGTAAAGGGGAGTAAAGGTATAAAAAGAGAAAAAAGTCAAATGAGTTGACCTGGGTTATATGCCAAGAGCACAGTCCGAGAAGACATCTGTGAGTGACAGATGTGACAGAATAACTTTCTTATTATTGTATGCATGTTGCAATAACTACTTAAATAACAGGCTTCAAATGCTGGGCTATTACACGCCCCTTTGCTGTGTGTAGAGAGGGAAGATGATGAGGAAGAACATGAGTAAGTCATCAAAACCAATTTTCCAAAAGCCTAAATTATTCCTAAGTGCTCAAATGCTACTTAGTATAATTAAGTTGTAGACTAGGCATGAACCTCAAAGTGAAAAACAAATATCAGAAGAAGATGACACCAAGATGATCTGAATGACATGAACCAAGGAATCTGACATTTATCGAAGGAAACAAAAAGGAAAAACAGAGTTTGGTGACTTCCCACTACAGTAGACACTAATATACTGAGACTGGATATCTTGGGAACATAATTTTGGACGTTCTAACAGTTTCTTTGAATTCTGGATCATAACCTAGAGTAGCTACAAAATATAAGCAACATACACTTGTTGCCTACTACATCTGAAAACCTTTCTGCATAAATACATGTATGCATACTAATGCACATGAACACATACACATATGACTATAGATAATTTCTCACCTGAAAATACCTGCCCACTTCTTTAGCAGAGTTTCACTATATTGATCTCTGATTTCTAACAGCATGTCAAAAAGCTGATTTACAGGGAAACCATACACCTGAAACAAAATAAGAAAATCACTTCAGTTTCTAAGGAAGGAGGTTTTTTTTGTTTTGTTTTGTTTTGTTTTTTGTTTTTGGCAAAATGAGAGGGATAAGATACTGAAAAAAATTACATTCTTTGAATAGCAAATTAAATAAAACCATGATGGTAGAATCTTTCATTCACACCTAATATATAGCATTTATCTCTTAAAAATTAAATATACCCAGTAAAATGTTTAAGCCAGTGAGAAAAAGATGAAAATTAAAATCTATATATAAAGGGCATATCATCGGCTAAGTCCTCCCTACAACCCCTCCTATAAGTCCTAATACCTATAGTAAGAGTTCACAGAAGGGAGAGAAAGTAAAAATGCTTCGAATCTCATCCACTTCTAATGCTATTCTGTTAGATATAATATGTGGTTCAAATCAACCATCATTATTCAAGATGGTAGTTAAAGAAACTGCAGACTAACTCAGGTGCCATATATGAATTAAAAACATTTTGAAAAACTAATATAGTCAGTGGTTCAATTAATTGATTTGATATGAGAGAAAAAAAGGAGGTGGAAACTACATATGAAAACATAATGGCTCAGGGTAAAGCTCAGGAAATGCTATGAAGAGATAAAAATACCTAGTTCCTAGGAAAATAATAAACTCAACTTAAAACTAAAAGGGAAGTTATCCAAGCTTATGTAGATTTTTTTCTTTGTTCATTTTTGTTGTTGCTGTTTTTCTTCTGTTTGTTTGTTTGTTTGTTTGAAGACAAAGTTTCACTCTGTCACCCAGGCTGGAGTGCAATGGCACTATCTCAGCTCACTGCAACCTCTGCCTCCTAAGTTCAAGAAATTCTGCTACCTCAGCCTCCCAAGTAGCTGGGATTACAGGTGCTTACCACCACACCTGGCTAATTTTTGCATTTTTACTAAAGATAGGGATCCACCATGTTGGCCAGGCTGGTCTCAAACTCCTAACCTCAAGTGCTCAGCCCCGCCTCAGCCACCCAAAGTGCTGAGATTACAGGCATGAGCTACCACGCCCAGCCAGAATTTTTTTTTTTTTTTTTGAGACAGTGTCTCTATCACCCATGCAGGAGTGCAATGGCGAGATCATAGCTCACCACAGGCTTGAACTCCTAAGCTCAGGCAATCCTCTCACCTCCGCCTGGGACTACAGGAATGTGCTACCACTCCCTGCTGATTTTTTATGTTTTTATTTTTTGTATAGGTGGAGTCTCACTATATTTCTGAGGCTAGTCTTGAACTCCTGGACTCAAGCAATTCTCCTACCTCAGGCTTCCAAACAGTGAGGATTACAGGCAAAAGCCACCAGACCCAGTCAAGAAAAAGGTTTAGAGCTGATGAAATACTAATCTAGATGAGCATATGTAAACAGAAGTCACATACCTGAAGTGTGTCAGCAAAAAGCACAATGAGATTCTTCAAATCTAACACAAGGTTTGGATCAGAGCAGTAAGACTAAAGTAAATAAATGAAAGACAAAGAAGGAAAAATATGTTAATAGTAAAATGCAATTAAATTTTTATTTATTTAATTGTTTAATGCTTTATCTGGCAAATTATTTACCTGGTAAATTCTTTCCCTAGAAATCATTCAACACTTTCCTGGTACAAGGTAACACCAGATTCAGTCAGGGAACAGCTGAACACAGCAAGTTCAATAACCATGATCTATATTTTCAACACTTAGGAATTTGAAAATGCACTTCTAAATAACTCTTTGGTTAAAGAAGAAAACCAAATTAACACATTTTAAAATGAACAACAATAAAAAACTTCATATCAAAAACTATGTTATGTGGCTAAAACCATTTTCAAAATAAGTTTATATCTATGTAAACATTACAAAACACAAAAGATGAAAATAAACAAACTAAGCACTGAACTCATGAAACTACGGGGGAAAGCCAATGAACCATAAGTAAATGAGAGAATAAAATTAAATTAAAAACAGAAACTAATGAAATTAAAAATGATATGGAAGACTTGATTAAATGAAACAAAGACCAAGTTAAAAATAAAATCAATAAAATAAACAAATCTTAGACAAAACTGATTAAATAATACAGAGAAAGTAACTCTAAACAACATAAGAAATAACACATTTAAAGCAGTTAATAGAGGGAAATGTATAGCACTAAATGCCCACAAGAGAAAGCAGGAAAGATCTAAAATTGACACCCTAACATCACAATTAAAAGAACTAGAGAAGCAAGAGCAAACACATCC
>NW_012102210.1:1874223-1891302 GCF_000951045.1 Mandrillus leucophaeus
TAAAAAGTCAGGAAACAGGTGCTGGAGAGGATGTGGAGAAATAGGAACACTTTTACACTGTTGTTGGGACTGTAAACTAGTTCAACTATTGTGGAAAACAGTGTGGCGATTCCTCAAGGATCTAGAACTAGAAATATCATTTGACCCAACCATCCCATCACTGGGTATATACCCAAAGGATTATAAATCGTGCTACTATAAAGACACATGCACACGTATGTTTATTGCGGCACTATTCACAACAGCAAAGACTTGGAACCAACCCAAATGTCCATCAATGATAGGACTGGATTAAGAAAATGTGGCACATATACCCTATGAAATACTATGCAGCCATAAAAAAGGATGAGTTCATGTCCTTTGTAGGGACATGGATGAAGCTGGAAACCATCATTCTCAGCAAACTATTACAAGGACAAAAAAAAACAAACACTGCATGTTCTCAGTCATAGGTGGGAATTGAACAATGAGACCACTTGGACATAGGAAGGGGCACATCACATACTGGGGCCTATTATGGGGTGGGGGGAGGGGGAAGGGATAGCATTAGGAGATATACCCAATGTAAATGACGAGTTAATGGGTGCAGCACACCTACATGGCATATGTATACATATGTAACAAACCTGCAAGTTGTGCACATGTACCCTAGAACTTAAAGTATAATAAAAAAGTTAAATAAATAAAAATCAAAACCTTACCATAAAGAAAAAATATATAAGAAATACAAAAGAGACAATAAGTACAGAGGAAAATAAAAATTACAAATAATGTCCATGTATAACCTCATATCTACAAATTAGAAAAGTTAACTGACATGGAAAATAAACTCTGTGGGTAGGATACAAAGATGTGTATGTCATTTTTGTAAAAGTTCATTGATTTTGTTATTCAAATTCTTTAATTATAATTTTTGTTACTTGCTCTCTCATTGATCGCTCAAGTTCTGAAACAGGTGTTTTGAATTCTCCCGTAATTATGCAGCTTGTCCATGTCTCTTCCCATTACTAACAGTTTTTGTTTTACACATATTGATGCTTCCTTATAAATGGGCTATTACCTTTTCATTAGATTAAAACTAGTATTAATACAAAATACCCCTCTCCTATCCCATTTTAAGATCTTCAAATTCATTTCTATTTTCCTTATAGAATATCACCACTTCTGCTTCCCCTTCTTTATTTTCAATCTTTTCAGCTAATCTTAATTTATGAATATCTCCTATAAACATAGTATAAAACTTTTTAATGCTTTGTCATTTCCTAGTGATATGGTTTGGATATTCATCCCCTCCAAATCTTACATTAAAATATGATCCCCAGTGTTGAAAGTGGCACCTAATAGGAGGTGTTTGGATCTCTCATGAATAGCCTACTGCCCTCCCCTGAGGTAATGAGTTCATGTGGGAGGTAGTTGTTTAAGGAGCCTGGCAAACCCACCCCTTGCCCTTGCTCCCTGTCTCACAATGTGACACACTAACTCCCCTTTGCCTTTTACCATGACTCTAAGCTTCCTGAGGCCCTCACCAGAAGCAAATGCTGGCACTATACTTCATGTACAGCCTGCAGAACCTTGGGCAAAATAAACCTCTTTTCTTTACAAATTACCCAGTCTCAAGTATTACTTTTAGCAACACAAACGGATTGATAAACCTGGGATTACTGACATTTACAAACCTACTCAAGCCACTTTTCGGTACGCTTTTTAAAATTTCCATTAGTGTTTTTATTGGGTCAGCTCTTTTTAATTATCTTTCCGTGGTTAATAAATTATATCCTTTTTGCCCATTATTTACTGAAAGTAAAATTTGGAGTCTTCATTAAAACAACAACAACAACAACAACAAAAAAACCACTTTTTCCCCCCTACAGGGTTTCACACTGTCACCCAGCCTGGAGTGCAGTGGCAGGATCACAGTTCACTGCAGTCTCGACCCCCTGGGTTCAAGCAATCCTCTCACCTCAGCACCCCCAAGTAGCTGGGGCTATAGGCACAAGCGACCACACCTGGTTAATTTTTTTTGTTTTTTGTAGAGATGGGGTTTCATTATGTTGCCCATGCTGGTCTCAAACTACTGGGCTCAAGCAATCCACTTGCCTTGGCCTCCCAAAGTACTGAAATTACAGGCATGAGCCACCACACTTGGCCTAAAAAAACTTAAACATGATGTCTCTCCTTTTGTAGGAATTAATAGCATTAATTACAAATAATAATACATTATTTAGATTTATCTATGAATTGTACTAATTTTGGCATACATTTTATTTAATCCTATCTCATCTGATATTTTGCATTTTGTTTTTATTTTTTGAAGAATAAGAAGCTCTTAAAGATAGGATAGGTAAAGAGGCTGGGCCTGGTGGCTCACGCCTGTAATCCTGGCTCTTTGGAATGCCAAGGCTGGCGGGTCACCTGAGGTCAGAAACTCCAGGCCAGCCTGGCCATTATGGAGAAACCTTATCCTCACTAAAACTACGAAACTTAGCTGGGCATGGTGGCATATGCCTGTGGTCCCAGCTACTCATGAGGCTGAGGCACGAGAATTGTTTGAACCCAGGAGGCAGAGGTTGCAGTGAGCAGAGATTGCACCACTGCACCTCACCCCAGGCAACAAAGCAAGGTTATATATCAAAAATAAAAATAAATACAAATATAGGATGGGTAAAGAGTAAACTTTGAATCCTCACGTTTAAAAATGCTTTTATTTTGCCCTCTCACTAAAATATAAAATTTCCAATATAAAAAAATTGTCTCCTGTCATTTACCCTGTTTGACACTCAATGTATCCTTCCAACTTTAAGAATCTGCTCTTTTCACTACACTGGAATTTCCCCTTATTTTATTTTATTACTACAGTACCCTCTTTCGTCACTGTCTTTCCTTTCTAAATCTCTATTAAATACAACCAAAAGTGTACACCAGCTATCCTTGTTTCTTAACTTTCCCTTCCTATTTCTGTGTCTTTGCTCTCTGTATTTTGGGGTATGCATTTGACTTTATCTTCTTAATCAGCATAATATATGGTCTTATCCATTTAATCTCTGAATATCTCAATTCTTATCATCATAAACTTCTAAGAGGCCAATTTTTATTTTGGATTCATACCATCCTTTGGCTTGCTTCCATCATTTCTGCCCTGTTATAATATCTTGGATATCTTAAGGAATCTCTCACTTGCTCTTGGCTTTTGTACTAGTTTGAAATATTATGTAATAATTGTAGTGTGCTACAATTGTTATAACTGATGAGCCAATACCAACACAATATTACTAAACAAAACTCAGAGTTTACATTAGGGTTTACTCTGTGTTATATATTCTATGGGATTTCACATACATAAATATGTTCCACCATTATATTATCATTGAGAACTGTTTTGCTGTGACCCAAGTACCCTGTGCTCTGCCTATTCATCCCATCCCTCCCTCTCCCAACTCCCAGGCAACAGGGATAGTTTTCTTTTCTCCATAGTTTTGCCTTTTCCAGAATGTCATACAGTTGGGATCATATAGAATGTAGCCTTTTCAGATTGGCTTCTTTCATTTAGCAATATGCATTTAAGGTTCCTCTGTGTCTTTTCATGGATTGATAGCTCATTTCTTTATATCACTGAATAATATTCCATTATATGAATGTACCACAGTTTGTTCCTCCATTCACCCACTGACAAACATGGTTGCTTCCATGTTTTGGCAGTTATAAACAAGCTGCTATACACATCTGTGTGAAGGTTTTAGTGTGGAAATAAGTTTTCAATTTATTTGGAAAAACTCCTAGGCATACACCTGCTAGATTATATAGTAAGACGATGTTTAGTTTTGTAAAAAACTGTCAAACTGTCCTCAAAGCTGGCTGTACCGTTTCCATTCCCACTAGCAATGAATGAGAATTCCTGATGCTGCACATTCTCTCAGGCATTTGGTGTTGTTAGTGTTCCGAATTTCCTTGATGACACAGGATGATGAGTATGTTTCTTTTTTTTTTTTTTTTTTTTTTTTGAGACAGGGTCTCACTCTGTCTCCCAGTTTGGAGTGCAGTGGAATGACCATGGCTCACTACAGCCTCAGGTTCCTGGGATCAAGAGATCCTCCCACTTCACGCTCCTGAGTAGCTGGGACCACAGGCACATGCCACCATGTCTGGTTAATTTTTTAATTTTTTTGTGGACGGTATCTCACTACGTTGCCCAGACTAGTTTCAAACTCCTGGGATCAAGTGATCTTCCTGCTTTGGCCTCCCAAAGTGCTGGCGTTACAGGCATGAGCCACCATGCCTGACCTTGTTTTCTTGTTTAAGAGTTCATTGTACATTTTGAACACCAGTCCTTCATCAGATATGTGATCTGCAAAGATTTCTCTCAGTCTGTAGCTAGCCTTTTCATTCTCCTAAATTGTCCTTAATTTGTATCCACCTAAATACTGAGACTTAATCAATATTTTCCCTCTCAACATTATGAGTGGAAATAAGCCATATGTATAATTTTCTTTCTCGCTTCTTTCATTTAACATTATATTTGTGAAATTCATGAATGCTATTGTATATAGCTATACTCTGGTTATTTTCAGGCTCTATAGTATCCAATGTTTGAGTTTAACCCAGATTATCTATTTTACTGCTGATGGACATTTAAGTCATTTCTCATTTTAAAATCCAACAATGCTGGAAAGATATTCTTGCATTTTTATTATGGTGTATTATGGCAAATTACTGAAGATAATATAGTTAGAGAAAAGTTGATCCATGGGGATCTTTAAGTTTATAAGATATTACACTTTTGCAAAGTGTCTTATCAATTTAAACTTACTCCCTTAGTAGTGTATTGGAGTTTCTATTGCTCCAAATCTTTATCAACATTAGTACTGTTAATTCTTGAATAATGTTACCTCATTTGGTTCTAATTTGCATGTTTTCCCAGCCAGGTGGATTCCTTCTTTCATAAAATGTTTGTCCTTTGCTCATTTTTTCTTATTTGAGATGTCTATCTTTATTGTAATGATTTGGTAGGAATTCTTCATATATTCTATATTAGTTTGTGTTGGTATATACAAATACCATTTTTCACTATGTGGCATATTTTTCTACTAGATTTTGTGAAGTTTTATTCTTATAATTTTAACGTAGTTTGATGTTTTGTGTCTGAATCTTTTCCTTTATGGATAGTGCTTTTAGTTTTCAGTTAAGAACTCCTTCCATATCCTGAATCATAAAGATAATTTATCATAGTATCTTCTAAAAGATGAATGGTTTTGGCTTTCACATTTTCGTATTTTATCCACCTGAAATTCAATCTTTGGTGTATATTTTCCTTCATCATGACAGTCAGCTGTCCCACTGCTATTCATTTAAGTCTGTCTTCTATCCACAGACCTTCTATGCCACCTAATACATATCCCAAGGATCCATATACATGTGACACTGTTTGAAGGTCCATTATCTATCCAATGACAATATCAGAGGATCTTAATATGATTTTTCAATTGTCTTGGTATACAAATACATTATTCTCAGTCTTAAGGAATCTCTCACTTGCTCTTGGCTTTTGTACTAGTTTGAAATATTATAATTAGGTTGTAAGACAGCCATCTTCCCTATAATAAAACTATTGAAATTTGATTGACACTAAATTAAATCTATAGGTCAATTTTGAAAGTGCTGATATCTTTATAATAATAACTCTTCCAATCAATGAACATGGTATAGCTCTCAATTCTACTTAGGTCTTCTTAAACCCATTTTAATTTCTGAATGACATTTTAGAATTTCTCGACAGGGGTCTTGACTATCTTTAATACATTTTGGAGGACTGCTTTTATTAGTTTAAGGAAATTCTCTCCAGTTTCTAATTTACTAAGAAATTTTACCATAAGTTTATTGTGTGTTTTATTAATTGCTTTTCTGTATCTACTGAAATGACTATATATTTTTTGTTTTTTAATCTACAATTATGTGCATTATATTAACAGACTTTGTAACATTGAACTAAGCTAGCATTTGCTACTAGAAACTCAACCAAATATATTGTTTGTTGTAAATGGCTGGATTCTGTTTTTTAATATTTTAAGATTCCTGATTTATATTTATAAATAAGTCTGATCTATATTTATGCATTTACAAGGTCTTATACTACTCTCATCTGGTTTCATTATCAAGATCATATATGCATTATAAAAGGAGTTGGTACAGAAGAAGCGGGGTTGAGAAAAGAAAAAAAATAACGCAAAAAAATTAAGATGAATTGGCATTTCCTCATGTCTATTCTCCGAGTATTTATGTAAGAACAAAATTGAAGATAAAACTGCCTAGATAGGAGATTTCTTTGACGGAAGAATTTTGACTGTTTTTTCTTCTACTTCTGGTTCACCCTTATCCTGAAAGGAATAGCCCTTTCCAGCTTAATGGGGGAAGGGCAGCGCATTAGACTCTCCATCTTGAATAGGCCCAAGAGGCTGTGCAAATCCAAGTTTGAGTTATGAACTCTGGACTAAGAAGCGACTTCAGGAAAAAGGCAGCTTGAGTATTTAACCTATCTATCTACTCATTTCCCTTTGATTTAGCTGAGCAATTCCTTACTATCCTTACTAAGTACTTTAAGACTTAAATGAATATCTTATATGTTATATGTAAAATGCAGCATTTCCAATTGTTTCCAGCTGAGGGATTGGTACTAATAACCTAGTCTTCTACATCCCTAAAATCATAAATATTACTTTGTAAATTTTTCTTCTAGCCCGTAATTTGTATTTGCTAAAGAACGGCTATTCTACTTGTTTATTGTAGTCTTCCATGTGATATAATTGGTTTTCTTCAAATATTTTATGACTCTTGGCTGTTTGTTCATATTTTGGGCTGAAGGACTAGGTTGATTAGTATAGTTGAATCTTAAAAATACTTTTTTCAGTATTATCATATTATCATTAACAATCATATTAGCAGATCTTTTAATATTGAACTATTCCTGAAATGAACTCTCCTTTATACTAGGCATATTAAATCTTTTAATATATTGCTAAATTTACTAAGTGAAGTAGATTATGCAAGATCTTATGTTTTGAAATCAGCACTGAGAATGCTGCACATATTAATACATGAAATATCGAATCTTTCAAAATGTTTCAATTTACACTAATAATTTAATCAGAAAAAGTAAAGAGTCATTTTAAATAGCCATATATAATGCTAGAAAATATAGAAACATTTGATAAAGAATGTAGTCACATAGACACAGTGTTTTTGAGATTCAATTTGATGTTTCGGTTGTTCGTATTTTGTTTGCTGGGTGCTACTAATAAATAGTGTTATGAAATACAGTCAGCATTTGTGGCACCAACACTCTGTCTCGCTAGCACAAGTAGATGGATACTACAGTCACTTAAAAAAATTGTTTTAATGTTAAATTATCTTCTGTCATTTACTCCTCACTATTATTCCTCAAACATGTTGAGATAAGAGCCCTTGCACTACTGTTCTTTAGGACTAAAATGATCATTTAATTGGTCTTCTTTGCATAAATGGTGACTCATTGATATTCTAATCTCAGAATGCCACTTCAAAAAGCAAACACCCTGTTTCCTAATCTGTCATTTTATTTTCACTGTCTGCATTGCATGATCACTGTCTGACATTCTTGTTACAATGTTTATTGGATATCTCTTCCAATCAAAATATAACTCTGAGAGCAAAGACTATCTATCTTGTTCATTGTCACATTCCCACTGCCAAAGCATAATCAATCTTTAAGAATTGAAGGAAGGAAGGAAGGAAGGAAGGAAGGAAGGAAGGAAGGAAGGAAGGAAGGAAGGAAGGAAGGGAGGGAGGGAGGGAGGGAGGGAGGGAGGGAAGGAAGGGAATTCATAGCCAGCATTCTCCACCTGAAATAAAGTGGATTATCACCAAAAATATATGCCGCATTAAAATGTATCAATACATCATGGGAACATAAAATTAGGCCACTTAATATGTTATAAACATTTTTTTTCAAAAGGTAAGAGTAGAACTGTGAACTCCAAATCAGTGTTTATAATATTAATAGGCACTATAGCAGGCAAAATGGTATAGTGGCTAAGAACGTGGGCTCTAGAGTCAGACCATCTGGGTTTCAATCCGACTTCTACTTCTTACTGTATGGCACTAGGCTGGTTACCTAACCTCTCTGAGGTTCAATTTCCCAGACTATAAGGTAAATATAACAATAATAATAATAATAATAATAATACCTACCTTTCTAGGGTTTAGTGAGGATGAAATAAGAGAGTATATATGAAGTAAACAGAACAACATCTGACACATAGAGAGAATAATCAATAGACGTTAGCTGCTATTTTCTTATTGCAAAGGGCTTCTATAAAAGTGAGTTCAGTGGTAGAAAATGTGATAATTTGAAGGAGCTACTTCTATGTCTTTGAAGGACATATATAATTCCAAGTGAGTGATTCCAAAGACACGCATATGTTGATTTTAAAGCGGTAAAACACTGAATAGTATACAGATAATCAGCTCTAAATAACAAGTTCCCTTGGGCTTCTTACATACCGAGTGGGTACGGAGTGCTGCGATGGTTTTTGAAAGTGCCATTTCCCACAGTTCATCAATGTAGGCTCTATTTACTAAGCCCTGGGTTGTATGTAAAATGTGATCTTCAACCACAAAAAAGCTAAGATTGAGGAAAAAAGAAAGCACAGCTGTCAGAAATTACAATTTTATTACTCTCTCTGGGGTTTGACAAGCATTAAGAGATACCATCAAAGGCAAAGTTAGTGGTCATTTCTTTCTTGAAGAAAGTTATTCAGTATCATAAATGAAATCAGGCTACTTGGATTAAAAATTATGTCTGTGATCATGATATCTTCATAACCACTCCTAGAGAGATTAGAGTTACATTTCTATTAAATTTCTATTAAATGTTAACAATGATATCCAGTAGTTTAAAAGGGAGGAAAATGTGTAGAGGTAATGGAGGCAAATTTTGTTTTATTAAGAAAATACCCAGCCATCAATACATTTCAAAAAAACAAATTTTAAAGAGATCACAAAAGCTAATATATACATCATATATATTATGTATTCTTTATATATATCTTTTAAGAATCCAATGCACAAAATATCAAAATAATTCCCTTCATGTGGACTCTGTCATCAAAGTGCTGAAAAGGCATTGTATAAAGGTTTCAAAAATGCGAAGTTATGTTTGAACAATCGTGTTGTGGCTTTTTGTTATTATGCATTTAAAATGTAGCTTTCATTGTCTTGCCTAAATGTTCATATTAATGAAAAAAAGTCTTTATTAGGGAATTTTTATGATATATTTTAATAACTAATTACATTGAAACAATTTAAATCTGAAAAAAATAAACCTGATGAAGAATCCAAGTTATTTCCTTTTCTTTTAACTGCAAAGTCATTATTTTGCAATTAGAACAAGATGCCTGTATTGGGATGTTTATTTGGGAAATGCAATTCCGTACCACTATATATATTCTAGAAGAGGGTGGCAAACTATATAGCCTATGGGATAAACCTAGCCCACTGCCTGTTTTTATAAAGATTGTTTTATTGGTACATAGCCATGCTTATCATTTATGTATCGTCTACAGCTACTTTTGCACTGTAACAACAGAGCTAATCAGTTGTGACAGAGATCATATGGCCTACTAAGCCTAAAATATTTTACTATCTGGCCGTTTTGGGAAAAGTTTGCCAACTTTTGCTGATTATTTGGTTCCATCTACCAAAAACAAAGAAACAAAACATCAAGTGTAGTAAGATTACAATTCATTGTTTTTCTCACTTTATCCACAAAAATGCCCTCCAGCAACTTAATGTTGAAACCAGCAGGATATTCCTTTTAAATCATTAGAAAATCAAAAACAAATCTTGTCTTAAGGATTAAAAAAAGAAAATGAAAAGAATTTACTAAGGAAAACCTCATTTATTTTTCCAACACTCACAAATCTATGTATGGAAAGAGTATAAATTTCAATAAATAAATAAATATATATATATATATACCTACCCTACAATTTGATTAAAATACTTCCTGTAGCCATCTAAAGTTTCATGCTGCAACAAAGCAAAGAAGAAGAAGTTACTGTTTGTATTTTGTTACATTAGGACTAAGTTAAAATCAGTCACTTAATCTCTTAAGGCTCAGCTCCCTAGATGATATCTGATAAGGTAAAAATAATAATATTATCTACCAATGAAGAGGAAATACAGTAGCACACATCCAGTACTTAGAACAGTGCCTGACACACAGCAATCAATGAATAATGTTTTCTTACTGCAAGTCACATCCACCAAAAGTGGTCTCAGAATGACAGTGTATACACACACACACACACACACACACACACACACACAAAAGCATCAAAAGACATCAAGGAGGAAAAGTAAAAATATGAGAAAAGTGAAGATGGTAATCCTACCATGTTAGATGGAGGCTGAAGTACCAAACGAGCCTGTTTTCGCCTCTGTTTTCGGTAGTAATTCTCAAATGTTTCCCGGGCACCCTGTAAAATAAAGAAAAGAAAATGGGTTGACACAATTGGACCAATTACTCTTATATTTCAAGGGAAAAGACAAAGTCCCAGGTCTGGAATTTGAGGTAGTATCACATTTCTCAAAATCTGCTATTTTAACATTGATGATAACAATAGAAAATAAAAATAACTATTACCATTTATTGAACCTGACTTACAAACCTGTAAGGGTGTATACAAAATATCCTTACAAGGAAACTACCAGCACACCAAAGCTGGTTTCTGAATCTACTGTCTCAAATTCACAAGAATGAAGGGAAACCAACCTTTCCATAAGTTATGATAACAGGTAAGAAAAATTTTCCTTAAAAAAGCCACAGAACATTCCAGAAGAAAAATGTCCAGAATAAAAACCAACTTTCAAATGAATCCTGAACAAAGAGGCAATGGGAAGCAGGAAAAAAAGCAGGAATTGAGAACAATAAATTAGTATTCCCCCTTAGGGTATAATCTAGCACAGGATTAAACCCGAAAAACAAAAAACAAAAGCATGAAGATTCTTGGTGCACAGTTTCCACTTTTAATTTAGGGTTTCTGGGCTTAAAATGAGAAGTGCTCTACAGAATAATATCTGACTTATGAGTTGTGTACTGGGTCTCCCCAAATTCATGTCCTTCATGGAACTTCAGAATGTAACTGTATTTGGAAATAGGGCCATTGTAGATGTAATTAGTTAAATTAAGATGTGATCCTATCAGTGGAGGGTGGGACTTTAATAGAGTATGTCTGGTGTCCTGAAAAGCCGAAAAGAATAGATACAGAGACACATGGGGAGAACACCATGCGATGACAGAGGCAGAGAATAGAGTGATGCAGCTGCAAGCCAGGGAACATCAGAGACTGTTGATCACCAGCAGGCGCTAGAAAAACACAACAAAAGATTCTACCCAGTCTCAGAGAGAAAATGGTCCTTCCGATGCCTTGATTTTGGAATTCTAGCCTCCAAAACTGGGATAGAACACATTTCTGTTGTTTTAAACCACTCAGTTTATGGGGCCTTGTGACAGCAGCTCTAGGAAACTAATACAAACTCAGCGTGTTTAGATTATCACACCCCACTTATTACTGAATTCCTCTTTTTTTTTTTTTTTTTTTTGAGACAGAATCTCACTCTGTCACCAGGCTGGAGTGCAGTGGCACAATCTTGGCTCACTGCAACCTCCGCCTCCTGGGTTCAAGAGATTCTCCTGCCTCAGCCTCCTGAGTAGCTGGGACTACAGGTGTGCGCCACCACGCCCAGCTAATTTTTGTATTTTTAGGAAAAACAGGATTTCCTCATGTTGGGCAGGATGGTCTCGATCTGTTGACCTTGTGATCTGCCCACCCCAGCCTCCCAAAGTGCTGGGATTACAGGCGTGAGCCACCACGCCCAGCCCTGAATTCTACTCTTAATCCAAAGCTTTTCTAAATAAATAAGAGTAAAAATGGAAAGAGAGAATACCAGTAGTAAAGAAAACTGACTTTGAAACCAGAGACTATTACATTTGAATAGTGACTCTGCCCCTTACTAGCTGTACAACTGCTATAAATAGCTGTATAACTTCCTACCACTATTTTAAGTTCCACTATTTAACTTTCACTAATAGGTGTGCCACGGTTTTCTCATTTGTAGAGATGCCAACATCATACAGTTGTAATGAGGATTTAGAGGAGTTATAAAGCTTTTAGAACAGTATCTCATGCAAGTGCTTATTTTAAAAATAAATAAGACAAAATTCATGATTAAAGTAAAAGCCCTGCCCACCTAAAAAAAAGTATAAATGCCATGCAATACCTAGTTTAGTTTTCCTCTGCCTTCCTGAAAAATTGAAGAACTTTATTCAAGATGATTTATTTGTTACATTCCCAAACTGGTCCTAAAAAATTGGGAAAGTTGACTTAAGGTACTAAGTCATGTAAAGACACTAGTGTAGCTCAGGGGTTGGCAAACATTTTCTGTAAAGGGCAGGATAGTAAATATATGAGAGCTTGGTGGACAACTACTCAATTCTGCTGCTGTAGTGCAAAAGCAGTCATAAACAAGACATAAACAAGTATGGCAGTGTTCCAATAAAGCCTTGTTTATGGAAACAAATTATAATTTTGCACAGTTTTCACCTGTCATGAAATATTCCTTGTCTTTTGATTTTAAAAATGTAAAAACCATTTTTAGTTCACAGGCCATTCAGAAACAGGCAACACGCTGGATTTGGTTCATGGATGGTATGTTGAACCCTGGTGTAGCCTAAAAACAACAGTTTTAAAGTTCTAAAGTGATTATAACTGTACACCCGAATTTTTCCTTCCTATAAAATGAAATCGAACATTAGAACAGCTATGCAAGGCTTTTTTCATCCATACGTTAATGAGGCGGCAAATGATTCCGTTTGAGAAATAAGAGGAAACTGCTAGTTGGTTTGTTAAAGTTATTCTCAACTTGTCACCATGTCACAGCATAGTAGTATTATTAAATCTTAATTACATTCTGTACACACTTAAGGGCTTTTTATTTTAAGGTGACCAGCCCTAAAGGACCTTTATTATTATAGTGTGACATTACATATTCAACATGCTTTGGAGCCAAGACACACTTACTAGAGAATTTAGAGAAAGCATTCTCTCTAATTATACCATACTACACTAATTTAATTTTTTGTTATACATGATAGAAAATACATAAGATGAAATTCTATATAAAAACCAAATCATGAACTTCTACTTAATTCTAAACTGGGTATAGTTTTGCCTTTCAAGTATTCCTTCAATAGAATAAAAACAAAAGAAAAGACCAATTTATCTAACAGGTCTGGCTTCCCATTTACAAAAATGAGCTGGAGTTTCCTTAGTGGCTGCTAAATTCACCTTTCGTTATTCTATTCCCTCTGCCAATTTTGTCAACTCAATACTTAAAGGTGGAATTTGAGACGTAGATGTTTGACCAGTCCAGTTGAGTAATTGGTGAAGTGCCTGTCTATTCACAGAGAGGTCACTAGATGAACTACAGAGGTTTCACTTAAGCTCCAAGCTCTTTCAATCATTAACTTTTTTTTAAAAAGCTGCTGAAGACATAAGTAAATAGATATAAAACAATAAGCAGGCAAGTAAAACTTGGATTTTTTCCTACTTTATGTCATTAGTATTATACTGCTCCAAAAGTTTTGTGTTAATACACACAATCTCACCAAAAACCAAGTCACTTAATATATACTAAGTGGTTACCATGTGATTGGCACACTGAGAACAGTACCTGTACTTACTGAATTTATAGACTACTATGGAAGACTGACAAACAAGCAATTATATTCAAATGAACTACAAAATCCTATGGATTAAAGTAGGGTGTGTGTGTGGGGGGTGGGGGTGGGTGGGGGAAGTGTCAAAGAAAGCTTCTTTAAAAAATGACGTTTATGCTTCTAATTGACAAATGAGTCAGAAGAATAAGCCAGAAAGAGAGAAAGGGAAAAAAATGTTCCTGGAGGAGACAAAGAGGCTAAATGGAAAAAAAAGCATCACATATCCTAAGAATCTGAAAGAAGTTCTCCATGGCTGGAACTTGAGGTGTAAGGTGTAGGGCTGACAAGAGATGAGGCAGGAAAGCTTCATAAATTATGTTAAGGTATTTGTACTCTAGCGACCATAAGAATTTTAGATATTTTGGAAGTTGTATTGCAGAGAGTACAATAAAGAAAAGGAAAAATTAAAATTGAAAAGATCAGTCTCTGAGGTGTATTTAGGAGGAACTTAATTGGATATGGGTGATAAAGAATAGGAAGGAAAGAAGGTTGACGGAAAGTTTCTAACCTGGGTAACTTGTTTGATGGTGTTTTCATTTGTGAGAGAGGGAACATAAGTAGACAGAATAAACAGTAGATCATTATTCACAGATTCTGTATTTGCAAATTTGCCTACATGCTAAAATTTATTTGTAAACCTAAAAGCAATACTCATAGTTCTTTCATAGTCATTCAACAGACATGTGCAGAGGGGTGAAAAATTTGAGTTGCCTAATGCACATGTTTCTAGCTAAGGTTTAAACAAGGCAATGCTCTGCCTTCTTATTTTAGTTTTCATATTGCAAACGAATATCATTTTCATAGTCTATCCAGTGCCACATTTTTTGCATTTCTGCATTTTTGGTTGATGATTTTGCTGTTTAAAATGGCCCCCAACAATAGTACTTATGTGCTGTCTAGTGTTCCTAAGCTCAAGAAAACTGTGATGTGCCTTACAGAGAAAACCCACATGGTAGATAAACTCTCAGGCATGAGTATAGTGCTGTTGGCTATGAGTTCAATGTTAACGAATCAACAAGATATATTAAATAACATGTCCTTAAACAGAAACACTCATAAATCAAGGTTATGCATTCATTGGTTGATGAAAATGTGACCAGAAGCTCACAGGAAACTAAACCTGTATTTCTCCTAAAAACAATGGCTCAGTATTCGCTCACTCAGTGTTTCCAGTGACTTTATAGAACATAACTACCACGAATAATGAGAATTGACTATATTTGGGACAATTAATAATGATGACTTCTGTACTGGGCATATTTAATTGATGACTTCCAAGTGCCAAGTATTCGGGAACTGGCATATTTGGGTCTATAGCTCAAGAGAATCATAATCATTGGCAGAGCGATAGTAGTCAAGGCCCTTAGAGAAAGGGCTCTAAGAAATGCTTGTAGAATTAAAGCACAAAAGAACCTAGCAAAAAAGTCCAAAGGACATGAGCCATGAGGAAAGGTATAGCTCTTTCTGATAACTCAAATATAACTTTGAACATCAACTACCTAGAAAAGACTTTTCTACTACTTGATTTAAAATGGAAAGTTTTCCCTAACACATAACCCTTTTAATTCTTTGGTTAGCACATATCTCCATCTGATACTGTTTACTGTCTGTCTCCTCTTGTTAGGATGCAAGCTCCATGAGAAAAAGTCTCAGTTTATCTTATTTATTGTTGTATTCCCAGCTCCTACAACAATACCAGACACATAACTGGTACGCAATTTTCAATAAATGATTAAAAGTGTGAATAAATTATTAATCTACAATTTCTTAAAACCCTTTACTTTTATATTTGCCCTTCATCTCCTTCTGCAATAATCATTTACTTGTAAGTATTCCTATTCATCTCCTCATGTAATTTTTCGATCTCCATTTATTCTTTTAAAGTTTTTTGTTCATTTCATAGAGACAATTCTTTTTAAGAATTTTCTTTTGATTCCTATAGAAAATCACTTTTAGTGTCATGTTTCCTCTGGATTTTTAGGATGTTCTTTAACCCTTTCTAGTCAATATATTTTCTCAGACATCATTTTGTTTTGTTGTGTTTTGTTTTCCCATTTACTCTATTTTGAATGAGAGGAGCTTTCAGGTTTGGTTTGTGGTTTGCATTTGGCCCATTCACCATTTATCTGGCTATAGATCTAACATCATTATGGAAGTGGTAACTCATAGGTTGATGTGCCCAGGTCCAAAGACATGCCAAAGGCAATCTACAAATTGATTTTAGCATCCACCAAGCAACTGGCCTATAAAATATGAGCAAATATTCTCCTACCACGCAGTTCCCAGTGTTTAATAATCTGAATTTCTTAAACTGAATAAAAACCAGAGTAATACAGGATCTTCATATATGTGCTCTTGTATGGCACTATTATTTTGAATATTCTCCAGCACAGGATGAACTGTACAGTCATCCCCAATTCCCCAATTCCCCTTATCCCACACTCTGAGAGCCTTAAAATGGGAAATCCGCACACCACAAGGGTTTCCAACTGCTATGGTCTGAATGTGTCCCCCAAAATTAACATGTTGAAACTTAACCACCAACATAGTAATAAGAGATGCGGCCTTTAAGAGGTGATTAAGTGATGAGGGTAGGGCCCTCATGAATGGAATTGGGCCCCTATAAAAGAGTTTGAGGGAGTGGGTTTGCACCCGCCCATCTCTTCTGCCACGTGGGCGGAAGAGTCCTCCCCTCCATTCCCTCCCTCTGGAGGATAAGGCAGTAAGTTGTCATCTGGAAGTAAACAGCAGCCTTCACCAGACAAAAGAACCTGTTATTGCCTTGATCTTGGGCTTCTCAGCCTCCAGAACCCTAAGAAATAAGTCTCTATTGTTTATAAATTACCCAGTCTGTGGAATTTTGTTATAGCAGCACAAATGGACTAAGACGCTGGCTAATGTACTTATACATTCAGGATCCTATTTTCAAGCTAGAAGGCATACAGTGGGAAAAGTATAAAATGTCTTCTGACTTACAATTTTCTCTGTTTATAACAGCAAATCACATCACCTAACAGCTAGATTTCTCAATCCATTCAATTGGCCCAACAGAGAAAATTTTACTTAAATTCAGAGAAAATGTTAATCATCAGCCTTACCTATGAATGGTGTAACTTTTCAGATTTTTATGCATCTGAAGTATTTTGGTAGGAGTTAAGAAAGACAGACATAGAAGACAAACACGGCTTTGTTTAACTTTTTTTTTTTTTTTTTTTTTTTTTTAGATGGAGTCTCGCTCTGTCACCCAGGCTGGAGTGCAGTGGTGGGATCTC
>NW_012102210.1:1891486-1901226 GCF_000951045.1 Mandrillus leucophaeus
TGACCTTGTGATCCACCTGCCTCGGCCTCCCAAAGTGCTGGGATTACAGGCGTAAGCCACTGCGTCCAGCCAGTTTAATGTTTTTTATATTGAATACATATATACCATATGAAATTTAACCTAAAGACTGTAATATTATAAAGAAATCTCCACAACAATTTTTTTTTATCATTTAGTTAAAAAGAAACAATATAAAAAGGGCTAAATAATCACAGCACATATCCTGTATTTACTTAATGGCCAAACAAGAGGAAAAAAAAATTCTCCAAGCCCTGTTACGCTCTTCTTCAATTCACTGGGTACTTGATTTACTAAATTCATATTTCATTTAAATATTTAATATTATATCACACCCTATGTACTACCTGAGGAAGGGCGCAAATGGTCAAATGCTCCAAAAGCCATTGCTATTCCCAAAGTCTAATAATTAATCCTAGCACTGGGTTTTATCAAAAATAACATACTTCTCAGGCAACGTTGGAAACAGTTTCCTTTTTTTAACCTTTTGTTTGGAGCTGTGTTTTCTACATTGTTTATCTCTTTTTAAGTTATTATTAATTACAAAAGTAAAATATGCGACTTGTAGAAAAATTAGATAACACAAATTGGGCAAGGAGAAAAAATGAAAGCCATTCATGATCTCCTAATGCTTACTTTTTGATGTACTCCCTATTCGATACATTTTCTCAGATCTCATTTTGTTTTCTATTGTTTTGTTTTCCCAACTCTATTTTAAGCAAGACGACCTCTTTCTAGATCATACTTTCTTTCAGGCTTTGTTTGTGGTTTGCATTTAGCCCATTCACTAAGATCTAATATCCTTACAGATTTTGCCCTATTCTAAATAGATAGATATTTCACATATAATGAACATATACACACATATAAATAGGGTCATATTGTATATACTCTTTTCATTGAACTTTGCATACAAAAATCTTTTCTCCAGCAACATAATTTAGCATGATCCACTTTTACTCCACAACAGTGTTCCAGCTCCTTTTCTTCAAACACATGCTACAAACTGTCACCATACAAATGCTGGAACTAACATGGGCTCTGAATAAATGTTTAAAAATAAAAATAAAAAACAAGTGACAACCTTGAATTCTTCTCCATGTGTCCAGACACTCGTCTGGATAAAAACATAGGAAACAAAAACAATATTGCCACTCAGTATGGGCAAATGAATAAGGCTTTTTGTTTTTGCATATTAAAGTAGTAAAATTTACTACTAATAAAACTCAAAGCTGAATTTTAGCTGCTGTAGGTTACAAATGTACACCAGTAATCAAGTAAGTCAGAATCACATAAACCCATTCTTGGGAGAGAAAGAGACGGCAAGATGAAACACCTTGCCAAGGGATTTCCTTTTCTTCATGAAATGTGACAATGTTCATCATATACACAGACATTCAGAACATTCAGAACATTTCAAACCATTATTGAGTTCCATGCCTCTAACATTAGTGGCATCTTACATCCTTATTTTTGCAGGGAAAAAAACTTATACTGAAAAATACTACTTCATATGGGCAATATGTCTACACAGCAGGCACAAAGGGACAGACCTTATATTCTCTTCATTAAGATTTACTATGCCATTATCTGGCTAAACAGCTCTTTATCTACTGGGTCTTTCCTGGTAGATACTGGTATGGGGTCTATTGGAGAATGGGCTGAGTTCTTCACATCTGTCACAATAACAGAAAATTAACTCTTGGATTGAGAAGCAACTAAGGACAACCACACAAAGAACAAGGGAAGGGAAAGGAAGAAGAGAAGCACACACCATTGTTCTTCCGCCTCTGCCTACAGGAAGCAATATTTCCACTAGGTCTTGGGGAAAGCCTGTAATTTCACCACCCTGACTGCAGCTGGAACTCCCTTTTAACTGTCACGGCATCCAAGTGAAGACAGGTTTATACAGAGTTTAAAAAAAAAAAAAAAACTGAAAGGACCATTTTAATTTGCTTCCATGTGAAAAGGGGAGTACTTTTCATAGAGCCCCATAATGATGTTCAGCGGGATATTACACTTCACCATATGGCTAATTTGCACAGCAGGCTCAAAGCAGGATTTTCTTTCATTAGAACTGCCCTAAAGATCAGACTACAAAAATATGTGAAAAGAACAAACCCAAGATGCCCCCTATTGCTTAAATCTAGAAACACTGAATTCCCAGATGTAATAGCCAATTCACAGTGTTCCCATGGCAAGGTCATTCCAGAGTCATGATGGTATGTGTCACAGCTCCATTTATATGTATTAGGGCTTTGAAAAATGTCTAAACCACAAGTTTACCTATGTAATAAACCTGCATGTGTACCCCAGACCTGAAAATAAAAATTAAAAAAAACTTAACTGTATGTTTTAAAATTACTTAAAAAGTGTAACTGGATTGTTTGCAACTCGATGAATAAATGCTTGAAAGAATGCATACCCCATTATTCATAATGTGCTTATTTCACATGGCACACCTATATCAAAACATCTCCTGTACCCCATAAATATATACACCTAGTATATACCCACAAAAGTTAAAAAGAAAAACGTCTAAACTTCAAGAGCCACAACATTGTCAAAACACCTCACAAAAAAACTGTATATGGAGAAAGGATACTTGCTTTGATAGATAATTTATCATTAAAAATATCATTACTTCCAAAGGCCTTAATTCTTGTTATCACTCAATTAGCCTACAGAATTAATCTACATAAACTTGTGACCCTTATTTGAAGAGAGCAGAGGCAGTCTGATGTTCTAACAGAGCCCTGTTTATTTTTAAGGTTCCCTTATAACCTATGTTTGTCTTGGCATTTCCTCCCGCTGCTATATCCCAAGAATGAGCCATAGGAGAGCATCCCCTCCGGGAACCAACAGAGTCTGTAGAATTTTAAAAAAAGAAAAGAAAGAAATCTGATGTTTGATGATTATGGAGTAGTTGAGTCTGTGCTTTTGAAGAAAGTAAACATTACGATTAACAATCTTGGCCTTTGTAATTAGCTTCCCCTTTCCAAGACAGAGTGTTAATTTATTAAATATTTTAACAAAGAGTCTTTTATTATCAGATCCAGTTTGGCTGGCTCCTTTCATAGCATTACCAATTACAACCAATAAAGCTTTAATTGATGACTACTTTTTATAACCTTTGACCCAAGATGATAAACAGTTGTACCTTAGAAGCGAAAGGGTAAACCTCAAAGGGAATGGTTCTTAATCATACTTAGCAAACCAAACTGCTTAAAATTACAACCTACCTACCTGGCTAGAACAACAACAACAACAAATGCAGACTTCCTCAATGATGAAGGTTAATTCATTAGAAAAAAATTTGTATTTCACTTTTAAGATAAGTATCCTTTTTGTTAGGGAAACCCTAACCTGAATTATCTGCATATAATTGTGTACCTTAATGGGCTAATTATTCAAAGAATATGATCTAATCAATTTGTAGACAAGAACATTTTTAATATAAAACAAATATGATGCAAGTTATTTTACTATTTAAAAAGAATCATTAAGATTAAAATTACATCTCCCTACCACCCCCAAATCCCATCGCTTTCTTCAGTGGTCCCTAACATACCAGTTACAACTAAGGATATGTGAGAACAGAAATAAACCAAATTATTTGCCAAAAAATAGGACACCAAAAATTCTTAACTGAGGGTCTGCATATGATGAGAAAGGAGAGTCATTGCTTTTATTACCATGAACAAAATGGGGTTTTTCTACATTTTCTCCAAAGAACTATTCCAAAAGTTGGTAGTTTTCTAAAGTTATTATTCATATACCCAATTTCACACTTGCCAATTTTTAAGTCTTTTCTGACCTAACTTACACTTGTCAGTCTTCTAAATTGCTAAGGTAATTCACAGTTTGGAAGTTTAAAATTTTCCAGACAAATAACTTAATCTGTTTCATTTTGCCAAGAGGAATAGAGCCTCTGAAACAATTTCTAAGGAGCTAATAGGAAAATGTGGCATTTAAAAATGTAAATTAAAATAATACCAACATGTTACAGATGAAGGCAGTGAGAGATTGCTAACAGTTCTCATAATGGAAAGTACTGGCTTAAACAGAAGGTACAGTATAAGATTTTACACACACAAAAAAAAAACTAGGCACATAGTTTCTAAGCAACTTCCCATGTATATAAGGAAGTCAATGCCAGGAAAAGCACAAAATCTGAGACTCAAAGTACTTTATAAACTAAGAGCTATACACATTATTTTTATGATATATAAATGTATGTAATGGATATTTTATTAAAGACACATGGCTTCTTCCAGCATCTCAAAATCACATTTACTATACATACACAGACAAAAATAGCCTTTTATATAGTTAAGTGAGGGTTGGGGAAAACTCGTATAAATAATCTATGCCTTCACCCCCATCATTAACAGAAACTGTACAGAAATTGACCAATTTAGAATCTAAGAATAAATAAATCTGTCATACTAAACTTCAGATGTTCAGAAAAAGAGACAGAATATGTAAAAACAGAGAAAGTAGATAAATATTGGATCTACATCTGGTAAATAATGTAAGAATACAGGTGAAGGGAAACAAGCAAACTAAAAGCTGAATAAAATTTGCTTCGTCACCAATTTTTATTCAGATTTTTCATTATAAGAGAATTAATTATAGATCCACATGTAGTTACAGGAAATAACAGAGACAGACCCCATGTGCACTCTATCCAGTCCCCCAAATTTAAACATCTTAGGAAACTATATTGTGTACAATATTCACATCCAGGAAATTGATATTGATAGAGTCAAGACGCCCATTTCCAGACTACAAGGATCCCTCAAGTTGTCTTTTTATAGCCATATCCACTGCTCTCCATCTCTACTTCCTACTTCACTGCTAAGAACCACTAACCTCTTCTCAATTTCTATATAATTTCCATATTCATTTATATGTAATATATAATTTTGTCATTTTAAGAATGTTACAAAAATGAAATTAATGGGGTATCCATCCTTTCAAGCATTTATTCATTGAGTTGCAAACAATCCAGTTACACTTTTTAAGTTATTTTAACACACAGTTAAGTTTTTTAGGAGTATGGAAAGGAGTATGTAATCTTTTTTGATTAGCTTATTTCACTCAGCATAAATCTCTAGAGATTTATCCAGTTTGTTACACATATCAATAGTTCTTTCCTTTATATTGCTGAGTAGTATTCTATTATATAAATGTACCACAGGTATTTAACAATTCACCTGTTAAAGAACATCTAGGTTGTTTTCCAGTTTGGGGCCATTATAAATGAAGCTATTATAAACACTCCTGTATAGTTTTCTGCCTGAAATCTACTTATTTTCATATCATTTATTTTTATTTCTCTGGGACAAATGCCCAGGAGTGCAACTGCAGGGTCATATGGAAGTTGTTGCTTAATTTTTCAAGAAATTGCCAAATTGTTTTCTAGAGTGACTATGCCATTTTACATTTTACTATTTTATATTCTTACCAGCAACCTCACGAGCATTAGATGTCACTGTTCTGATAGCAGAGTAGTGACTTTAAGTTTAATTCCTCTAACGACTAATGATGTTGAATATCTTCTCATGTGCTTATATGCCATCAGTATATCTGCCTTGGTGAATTGTTTCTTCATGTCTTTTGCTCATTTGCCTACTTGCATTGTTTCTTTTGTTTTTTGTTTGTTTGTTTTACTGATGAGTTTTTTTTAAGTATTTATATATTCTAGATAAATAAGTGGTTTGCAAATATTTTCTCCCACTCCACTGTATCTTTTATCCTCAGCAGAGTCTTCTGTAGAGTAAAAGTGTTTAATTTTGATGAAGTCCAGCCAACCAATTTTTTTCTTTTACATTGAAAGAAAGTTAGTACTTTCGGAGGGAAATTTAAGAACTCTGCCTAAGCTTAGATGCTCAAGATTTTCCCCTATTTTTTTTCTAATTGGTTTGAAGTTTGTATAGTTTTGCATTTAAGTTTATAATCCATTTTGCATAAAATGTAATAATTTTTGCATAAAATGGGAGGTTAGCTCTATGTTCTCGCTCACGCTCACTCTCGCTCTCTCTTTGGTCTATGGCTGTTCAATTGTTCTGACACTATGTGTTGAATTATTTTTGTCAAATATTTTTGTGAATCTATTTCTGGGTTCTCTATTCTGTCCCACTCATCTAACAGTCTAGCCTCTGCCAATACCATGCCATCTTGATTGCTGTAGCTATATAATAAGTCTTGAAATTATATGAGTTAATTTCTCCAATTTATTCTTCTTTAAAATTTGTCTTAGCTATTCTAGTTATTTTGCCTTTCAATACAAATTTTAGAATAATCTTGTTTGTATCTACAAAAATCTTACTGGAAATGTATAGGAATTTCATTAAATCTTTGTAAAAACCTGGGAAAAATTGGTATCTTTACTGTGTTGAGTCTTCCAGTCCACAAACACAGTATGTCTCTCCATCTATTTACATATATGATTTTATCCATCAGCATTTAGTAGTTTTCAGCATACAAATTCTGTAGATTTTTCTTAGGTTTAAACTAAGTATTTCTTTTTGTTAAGCAATCATAAATAATACCACATTTAAAATTTCTGTATCTACATACTCATTGTGAGTATACAGAAGAACAACTGATTGATATATGTTATCTTATATCCTGCCATCTTGCTGCACTCACTTACTAGTACTAGGTGGTTCACTTAGTAGTCCTACTAGTGGATACTTGAGGATTTTCAATATAGACAATCATCAGGTTATTTGCAAATAACACAGTTGTATTTCTTCCTTTCCACTCTGAATGTCCTTTATCTCCTTTCCTTAAGCTAATGCACTGGATAAAACTTCCAGCACTACATAGAATAATAGTTGTGAGAGCAGATATTTTTGCTTTGCTCCTAATTTTAGGGGGAAACCATCTGGACTTTCACCCCTAAATATAAAGCTAGCTACAGGGTTTTGACATACGTTTTTTATCCAGCTGAATTAGTTTTGTTGTTGTTTTTACATCATGAATGTGTTTTGGATTTTGTCAAATGCTTTTTCTGCATCAAATGATATGATCATGTGATTTTCTTCTTTACACATCCCTGAAATAAACCTGACTGGGTCATACATTCATTTTATACATTACTGTAATCTACTTAAGATTTTGTTTTAAAATTTTTGCATCTATATTTATGAGGAATATTAATCTGTAGTTTCCTTTTCTATATTAATTTTTTCTGGCTTTACCTTAAGGGTACTAACTTCATAAAATGAATCGGAAAGCGTACCCTCCATTTCTGATTTCTGTAACAATTGGTGTTAATTCTTCTATAAATGTTTGGTAGCATTCTCCAGTGAACCCACCTGAGCCTGAAGATTTTAGAAAGAAGTTTGTTTCTTTGGTTTGTTTGTTTGTTTGTTTGTTTTTAGAGATGGGGTCTCGCTATGTTGCCAAGGCTGGTCTCAAACTCCTGGGCTCAAACGATCCTCCCACCTCAGCCTCCCAAAGTGCTGCGATTACAGTTATGTGCCACTGTGCCCAGTCCTAGAGGGAAGTTTTTAAATTATTAATTAAATTTCCTTCATAGTCATCGGGTTATTCAAATTATCCATTTCATGTTGGGTGAATTGTGGTAGTTTGTGTTTTTCAGAGAATTAACCAATGTCTTTTACTCTGTCAAATTTATGTATATAGAGTTGTTCATAGTGTTCTCTTATTATCCCTTTCATATCAATAGTGTCTCTATAGATATTCCCTGCTTTAGTTTTATGCCTAATATCAATAATCTGTTTATTCTTTCCTTTTCTTTGTCAGTCATGTTGGAGGTCTGTCCATTTTATAAATCTTTTAAAGAGAAAAATCTATTTCACTGATTTTCTCTATTGTTTCCTGCTTTCAGTTTCAATGATTTTGGCTCTTATTATTCTTTCATTCATTCTACTTGCCTTGGGATTATTTTGCCTTTCTTTTCCTAGGTTTTAGATGACAGCTTACATTATTCATTTGAGACTTTTGCTCTTTTCCAGTGTAAACAGTTTAGTGCTATAAATTTCATTCCCAACACTGTGTGCCACAGATCTTCATTTTCATTCAGTTCAATATACAATTTTACTTCCTTTGAGACTTCCTCTTAGACCCAGGCATTATATATAAGTGTATTATGTAGTTTCAGAGGTTTTGGAGATTTTCCTTTTATAGTTGTGTTACTAATTTCTAGTCTGATTCCATTGAAGTCTACATGTGATTTCAAAATTTGTTGAGGTCTGTTTGCCCAGGGTATGCTCTGACTTAGTATGTTTTACGGATGCTTGAAAAGAATGAATACTCTACTGATGTTGTGTACAGTGTTCTAGAAAAGTCAGTTTATCATCTTATTGGTTGATGATGTTGTTTTTTCTGTATCCTTACTGAAATCCTGACCAGTCATTTTACCAATTTTTGAAGTTTTGAATTCTGAAGTCTTCAACTAGAATAGCGATTCATCTGATTATCCTTTCTATTTTACTAGTTTTTACTTCACATATTTTGCAATTTTGTTGTTTGGGGCATAATCATTATCATTTAGGGTTATGCAACTTTTTGATGGATTGACCCTTTTACCATTATATAATAAACCTCATCTCTGGTAATTTTCTTTCCTCTGATGTCTACTTCATTTCATATTAATAGAGATTATTCTGCTTTTCTTCGATCAATGTTTGCATGTTGTATTTTTCCCTTCCTTTTTACTTTCAACCTCCTTATATCATTAAAGTGATTTTTCTACAGACAATATTTCTTAATCCATTTTATCAATATTTGCCTTTTTATTGATATATTTAGATAATTTACATTCAATACAATTATTCACATGTTAGGACTTACGTCTCTCAGGTTTTTTTGTTGTTGTTTTATGTTCATTTTCCTTGTTTTTATTTTTCTTGCCTTCCTATAGGTTCCCTGAATAACCATTTTTTTAGAGTTCCATTTTTATTTAACTGTAGTGTTTTCAAGTGTATCTATTTACACATTTCTTAGTGGTTAATGTAGATATCACATTATATATACATAATTTACCATAGGAGACTGGTGTTTCCATTTTACCAGTTCCAGAGTAGAGTAGAAACCTTACTTCCCTTTACATCTCTATCCTCCTCCATTTATAATACAATTGTCTTAAATATTTTCTCTACATACTGTCAGAACCAAATCAGAAAGTACTGGTAAATCAAAATGTCATTTATAGAACACTCTTAACAACTGTAAAATATACATTATTTTCAAGTGCATACTGAACATTTACCAAATTATACTGTATGCTAGACCATTAAGAAAATCTCCTTAAGTTTCAAAGTGTTAAAATATACAGGGTATTTTATCTGACTTCAATGGAAATCCAGAAATCCTCGACAAAATGATAGCGAGTAGGTAATTTCCCATAGAAGAAAAGTACCTAGGTCCATTTAAAAGAGTTGTGTAAGAATGCCATAGCAGGCCATGCACGGTGACTCACACCTGTAATCCCAGCACTTTGGGAGGCCAAGGTGGGTAGATCACAAGGTCAGGAGTTCGAAACAAGCCTGGTCAACATGGTGAAACCCCGTTTCTACTAAAAATACAAAACTTAGCCAGGTGTGGTGGCGGGCTCCTGTAATCCCAGCTACTCAGGAGGGCTGAGGCAGGAGAATCGCTTGAACCCGGGAGGTGGAGGTTGCAGTGAGCCAAGATCATGCCATTGCATTCCAGCCTGGATGACAAGAGCAAGAGTCCTTCTCAAA
>NW_012102210.1:1902996-1905399 GCF_000951045.1 Mandrillus leucophaeus
CTCGGGAGGCTGAGGCAGGATAATGGCGTAAACCCGGGAGGCGGAGCTTGCAGTGAGCTGAGATCCAGCCACTGCACTCCAGTCTGGGCAACAGAGCGAGACTCTGTCTCAAATAAATAAATAAATAAATAAATAAATAAATATTGTATAAACAGCTCCTTCTCCTCACACTTCAAATACCAAAATTAATGAAAAACAAAGCCAATGTATTTATTTTTTAATAATACCTTCAGAATGTATCATTTTAGAAAAAGTCTTTGTCTTAACTGCACAGTATTTGCCCCTGTAACAGAAACATCAAGGTTACTATAAATTCAAAGGAGGTTTCGAATATGACTCATAAGAACAGGCTTTGATCCAAGTTTTGCCAATCACTATCTCTGTGATCCACTGAGCAGACATATTAATCTCACTGAACCTCAATTCCCTTAACCATCAAGTGAATATTAGATATTCACTATAAAACCTGTATATCTCAGACTGGTAGAGTGAGACTCAATGAGCTAAAGTATGTATGAAAGTGCTGTAGGAAAATAACAAAGCTCCTCAATTTGAAATGATTCAGCAGTGTGGGATGTTGACTATAAAACAGCTTAGGGCTATAACTATGTAGGGTCAAACCAAAAAAAAATGACAAAAATTATTCTTCCTTCTAATAAGCATGTCATAACTTTGGTTATTTTCTAGTTTTTTACTTTCAAGAACTGCTTGAGGAGGAGATAGATACAGCACTAAAAATTAAACTATATCCTCAGTGCTTGCCATGCTCATAAAGAATATATCACAAAGGCCACAGGGGACAAGTATTTTGAATTATGTTGAAAAAAAAGAAGTAGAAGAGTGAAATAATCTATGTTTCAAGTTTAAAAGGCATACAGTTAAAACTTAAGATGATATGTTTTAACTTTACACTTCATAAAAATAAACTTTACCTAACAGGCTTGATTGAGGTAAGGGTTGGATTTAAGGTTTGTGGAAGCAGAAGAGGCAACTTCATGCATGCTTAAGAAAAAATTCTTACTATAAAGAATCAATATACATTAATGATTCATCATACCTGGTATGTACTAGGTAGGCATAGTGGTAGCTAAGAGTTTATAAAAAACAATGTAATTATCTCATTTATTCTTCTCTACAACTCTTTATGTTGCAATTGCTGTCACTATAAGAAAACTGAAAGCCAAAGTTACAAAGATTACTGAGAACAACGGAATTGTTTTCTGATATGATCTCATGTTATTTCTACTACATTATTCTTTACTATGCAGTTTTTTCTGCTTAGTCCCATAGTCTCCACTTCCAGACAAGTGTAGCTTTTGGTTTCTTTCCTTCAGGAATGGATGAAAGTTTCCTTCTAAAACTCTCCCCTCCCTCAAATCACACTTTTAAGACTAAGTCACACTAAACTTCAGGCCTAAAGTGGTTTCAGGAAACCTCCATCAAAACTATTTCAAGGAAAGAATGTGTTTCCCATCAACTAGAGATAAAAAGGTTAAAATGCAAATACTAAACTTGTTAATCAGATCATATACATCTCTTCGCCTATTTTAATACATACTCTTCAAGAACAAGAAACTCCTCAATACCATTCAAGTTTTTAGCAAGGAATTCTTTTTTTAGGCAAGGAATTCCTAGATGTACCTCTTCAGAGTCTATTTTGCTATTTGGTTTGAAACCCACAGGCACAGAATAAAATGTACCTGCAACAAATATTTACGAAATGAATAAAGTATAGTTCTATTAAAGCACTACTTAGTTTTTTGTTGTTGTTGTTGTTTTCTGTGGAAAGACTGAACTTCAAAGAATGTGTAGTGACTAAGAATTCACATTAGGAATATTAAAGGGGTACATACTCCATGCTGTAAGCACCAAAGTCTTTTCATATTGGTTCTCTATAATGGTACACACTTTGTGTGTAGCCTGACATGTGCATTAATGGCCTTAAAAAGAATTGCTGGTTTTCAAGTTGCACAGAAGGAAGATAAGAAATACACAAAATCAGGCCGGGTGTGGTGGCTCACGCCTATAATCCAAGCACTTTGGGAGGTTGAGGTGGGTGGCTCACCTGAAGTAGAGAGTTCGAGACCAGCCTGACTAACACAGAGAAACTCCGTCTCTACTAAAAATACAAAATTAGCTGGGTTTGGTGGCGCATGCCTGTAATCCCAGCTACTAGGGAGGTTGAGGCAGGACAATCACTTGCACCCGGGAGGCGGAGATTGTGGTGAGCCAAGATCACGCCATTGCACTCCAGCCTGGGCAACAAGAGCAAACTTCTGTCTCAAAAAAAAAAAAAAAAAAATAAAAAAAAAAAAAAAAAAATTATATACAAAATCTTCCACCAGTGTTTCATGGAAATTCTGTCAAGATGTTCAAGCTAAAAGTAGCGTTATAGGAAAATCC
>NW_012102210.1:1907256-1909058 GCF_000951045.1 Mandrillus leucophaeus
AGAATCGCTTGAACCCGGGAGGTGGAGGTTGCAGTGAGCCAAGATCATGCCATTGCATTCCAGCCTGGATGACAAGAGCAAGAGTCCTTCTCAAAAAAAATTTTAAAATAAAAATAAAAAGGAATGCCTTAGCAGCTTGAGTTGCTATAAGCTCCAAAGTGGAAACAGCCCAATGTTCTTCATATTCATAAAATGGAATATCACCCCAGGATCAAAAGGGAAAATCCTGATAACAACATGCATGAATTTCAAAACGCATGTATCAGACAAAAAAAGTCTTAATAAATAAAACATAAACATTCTATGCATATACAAAAAGGAAATGAATGGCCTCTAAACATTAGAAAAAATGTCCACAATGAATAGTGATTTTGAAAATGCAAGTGAAATTAACAATGTGCCATTTTTCCCTACCAAATTAGCAAAAGAAAAAAATACAACACCCAGTATTGTTGAGAGTACGGTAAAACTGTACACCAAAATTATTTTTCTAAGGAATGCAAAGTTTTGACTTTTCTGAGTGGCTAGTAGGTATCAGAAAACTTTAAGTGAATATTTCCTTTAATTCAATTTAATAATTTTACCTAAAATGATAATCAGATAAGTGAGGGCAAACGTAAGGCCAGGCGCGGTGGCTCACGCCTGTAATCCCAGCACTTTGGAAGGCCGAGGTGGGTGGATCACAAGGTCAGGAGTTCAAGACCAGCCTGACTAACATGGTGAAACCCCATCTCCACTAAAAATACAAAATTAGCTGGGCGTGGTGACGCACGCCTGTAATATCAGCTACTCCAGAGGCTGAGGCAGGGGAATTGCTTGAACTCAGGAGGCGGAGGTTGCAGTGAGCTGATATCATGCCACTGTACTCCAGCCTGGGTGACAGAGCGAGACTCCGTCTCAAAAAACAACAACAAAAAAAACAATGCTTTTGGTTCCGGCATCTGCCATTTGAGACTACAGACATAGTAGCTATCAAGTACACGACTCTGGGATAACAATATGGGACGACTTCAGGCATCAGAAGACATCCTACACAGTAGATATAATTTACCTAAAATTATTCCTAAATTTCAACAAAAGTTATTTTGAAATAGTCAGGTATCTGAAGGTCTCCCTTAAGACAGTACTAAAGCTATGCCTGGAAAGAGGGGAAATTTTTGCTCTTTTCTGAATGGGAGGACCTAAATGCAGCCTGATCCTGGAACAAACTGCACAATAACCTGGCATTATGAAGGGCTATTTGGCAATTCAATGAAGGATGATCTACCCTAAGATTAGTCCAGAATGAGCTTGGCTCTGCCTAACTTAAACCTGGCAGTGATCCTTTCAAAACAGCAGTATTAGCGCCTGCCCCTTCCCTCCTGATTTTCCCGAGCAAGTCAGGTCTACAGTGAAGAGCAGAGAGCACAGGATAATTTCTCATTAAAAATAAATCCTTAGGATGAACTTTAGAGAACTGTCTCAGCAAGGCTGAAATTTTACATCGCAGTTGCAGGACTCTGACAGGCCCAAAGGGACCTTGTATGACGACACTAACACATTATTAGAGTTTCTCATAAGGCAACACTCCCAATCTTTGAAGCAAACTGTTAAACATATTTGCCCATCATCTCTCACTACCCAGTCATTTTTCTAAGCCAAAACCAATGTGGTTTATATGACTGTCTTTCTCCAGGTCCTTGTATCTGATTTCCAAGTTTTTGCCAATATTAGAAGGTAGGGCATGACTACAATTTTTAGTGTAGTTTTTCCAGAAACTACCAAGAGCATTACTTCAATTAAATATTGTATAGGCCGGGCGC
>NW_012102210.1:1915099-1940861 GCF_000951045.1 Mandrillus leucophaeus
GTCTCAAAAAAAAAAAAAAAAAATTATATACAAAATCTTCCACCAGTGTTTCATGGAAATTCTGTCAAGATGTTCAAGCTAAAAGTAGCGTTATAGGAAAATCCCAGTGACGGCCTTTTGACAAATATGAATGGGATATCTCTGATAATATGACATGCAAGCAGAAACAGTTTAAAGCATTTTATTAACTGTTTATAGGGAATCACATACAAAGAATTGATTTTAAAATGTTCCCTCAGTCCAGGATACATTGCTGATGCATGCAGTCTTGTTATTTTTAAATCTGTTCTCATTTCATGTCCCATTTCCAATCCCATTCCCCTCATTAGTACAGGCACCCATTTGAGAATATAAGATATGTCATTCAAGTCAATATTTTATATTTATTTCTATTAAAATATGCTTTTAAAATAAACATATATAGTATTATTGAGTTTGTTTTAATTTATATAAATGACATGGTACTATCAACTGTATTATTTCTTACTTTGATCTCCCCAGCATAGTATTTCTGAAATCTATATGTATATATTACCACATTTGAATATTGTTTGTTATTTATAATTGTTTGCTATATGTTGTATATTGCATTCAATCATATGTAAATACAAATTTTTAAATATCTTATCATCACTTTTTTAAAATTGTAAAGGTTTTTGTTGATACATATTAGATGTGTATATTTTTGGGGTTGTAAATACCAATTTTACTAACCCATTCCTCTAGTAATGAATACCTCAATTAATTACCTCTCCTCTTTGCTACCAGAAAAAAAAAGTACCAAAACAAGTGCCAAAATAAACATTCTCATAAACGTTTTCTTGTAGAAATATAAGAGAGCTTCTTTGAGATATGGGCCATCACAATATGCCCTCAAGTCTTGACAGCCAGCCACTAGCCTATACGCCACAGCAATTCTGAATGAATCAGAAAAAAGTCTCCCAAGTCACTACAAACTTCCTATTAACACTGTTACTTGAGATCATTGATTTTACAAATTAAATTGAGGAGAAATCAACAACTTTGCATTGTATGAACAACCTATCTATGAAGAGTTAGCTCTCTTCATTTATTCAGCACTTCATTTATGTCCTTTAAAAGAATTTTGAAATTTTCATCATAAAGGTCTTGTACATATTTTAGGTTAATTTCTATGTAACCTATTAGAAGGTTTATTTATTTTAAACTGTATTTTCTTTTGTTGTTGTTGTTGTTGTTATTGTTGTTGTTGTTGAGACAGAGTCTCGCTTTGTCGCCCAGACTGGAGTGCAGTGGCCGGATCTCAGCTCACTGCAAGCTCCGCCTCCCAGGTTCACGCCATTCTCCTGCCTCAGCCTCCCGAGTAGCTGGGACTACAGACGCCCGCCACCTCGCCCGGCTAGGTTTTTGTATTTTTTAGTAGAGACGGGGTTTCACCGTGTTAGACAGGATGGTCTCGATCTTCTGACCTTGTGATCCGCCCGTCTCGGCCTCCCAAAGTGCTGGGATTACAGGCTTGAGCCACCGCGCCCGGCCTTAAACTGTATTTTCTCCATTGATATAATTAACCTACAGAAATGCTACTGTGTATGTTTTGCTGATTTTTAAATTCGTCTATCTTTTTTCCTTTTTTTTCCCCCTCATCCTAAGACTTTGGAAATAATGGACATGGCGGATGGTAGTGTGCATCTTCGTCCTAGCATCTGTCTTTATCTTCCTTCCTGACATTATTGGGAATCCCTCTAAAGTTTAGTTATCCAGTAAGATCTTTCCTGTAGATTTTTCACAGATGCCCTAATTTCTCTGTAGCTAGAATAGTTAAAAACACAAAACAGGCCAGGCAGGGTGGCTCACACCTGTATTCCCAGCACTGGGAGGCCAAGGCAGGTGGATTGTATCACTTTAACCCAGGAATTCAAGACCAGCCTGGGATACATGGCAAAACCCCCATCTCTACAAAAAAATACCAAAACAAAAAACAAAACACACACACACACACACATACACACACACAAACCTGGCCAGGCATGGTGGCACATGCCTATAGTACCAACTACTCTGGAGGCTGAGTTAGGAAGACTGCTTGAGCCAGGGGGGTTCAAGGCTGTATGAGATCATGCCACTATACTCCCAGCCTGGGCAACAAAGTGAGACCCTTTCTCAAAAAAATACATATATATACACGGAGATTTTCCTTACAGTTTTGAGTAGCTTATATAAAAATTCTAGTGGAATTGATGGAGATAAAAGAACCAAGATTTCTGGGTCATATTGATTACTTTTATAAACATTAGGTTCTTATTAATGAATCAGGTTGCCCAGAGACACTCACCAAGGTTTTAAATTTATTCAGATATGGTATATCAAGTTGACAAAAATTGATGTTATTTTGGAGATGTATTGACCATCATCAAAATTCAAAGAAGATTAAAAGAGGGCTCAATAAAATCATGGCTGATATTCTTTTACAAAAATGTTAAATGTAATAACACTAGAAATGAAAAATACTTTTTTTTTTTTTCCGAGACAGGCGCTAGAGTACAGTGGCATGCTCATAGCTCACTGTTAGGTACCTCAGACTCCTGGGCTCAAGCAATCCTCCCACCTCACCTCCCAAAGTAGCTAGGACTGCAGGTATGTACAACCACACCTGGCTAATTTTTGTTTTTAATTTTTAGTAGAGATGAGGTCTCACTATGTTGCCCAGGATGGTCTCAAACTCCTGGCCTCAAACAAGCCTCCTGCCTTGCCTCCCAAAGTGCTGGGATTACAAGTGTGAGCCACTACCCAAGAAGTTTCTTCACTATAAAAGAGAGGGGGTAAAATGCTAAGGGTTCATTATATATTCATTGATATCTGATAAGCAGCGATATTCAACAGAAATATAATGTAAGATGCAAATGTGAACACAATATATAATTTAAAATCTTCTGGTAACCACAGTAAAAAACAGGTGATGTTAAATTTAATAATATATTTTATCTAGCCTAATATATCAAAAATCTTCTTATTTCAGCATGCAAATCAAAATTATTAATATTTTACATTTCTTTTGTGGCAATGAGTCTTTGGTGTATATCTCACACTTAACAGCACATCTTGATTCAGAATATTCACGCTGCAAGTAATCAAAAGCCACACGTGGCTAGTGGCTACCACATTAGATAGCACAGCACCAGTCTAAACCATACAGAACAGAAATTCTGTCCAAAGCCATAACAATAAACCATGTGTTCTGCATACTAGAATTATGCAATAAATATTTATTGAATAAATGAATGAATAAAGTAAATGAAGTGAGACAACCTGAAGCAACAAAACAGTATAATGCAAACGTATACATAAATGGACAAATCAAACAGAGAGGATTTTCACTCTATATATAGTTCTCTGCACCAAGCATCTCTGGCCTGCTATGTTATTACTGTAGTTCTCAAGTTGTAGGAACAGAACTCTATGGATAGCAGCTTGAGCTGGGAATAGGCATTGGAAGAAATAACGACTCTCAGATCACAGCCAGAGAATCAGTGAAATACATATAACAATGCCTCACTAACCTCAAGTACCATTTTTTGATCAATGGGATAAATTCAAAGTATCGAACTCACTAGAACACAGCAATATCCACAAAACTGAAGCACAAAAGCTGCCCCAAAAGCCCAGAGTAGTGCAAGACCTCCAGCTGACAAAACAGCTTACCCAGAACTGCTTGGTTTGCCAGTAGAGCAAAGAAAAGGAAAAAAAAAGAAGGGGGAGGGGAGCATCTAACATACTTCTTCTGCCCTGTTATTTCTACTCCCCACGATGACAAGACCTTTGTGAGCAGGCAAGGGAGTTGAGAAGAGAGAACTCAATCTCTGCAGTCCAAGCTGCTTCACATTTTTCAGAAATTACTACATGTTCAAACAATGGGATATTTGTCAAAGTACAACTTGATCACCAGAATTCATCTGTTTTTCATAACCACATTTGACCTAAACTGTGCTGACTAAACAAGGTACCCTGTGTTTTGCAGTCTGGAAAATGTGGCTCCCAACATCATTTTTAGACTGCACTAAAACCTCTTGCCCCTAGACTACAGCCTCTTGGTAACTAAGTGCAGTCAGATTAGGCCAAGGATGATGTTTGCTGGCTTTCCTTGTTACATTAATCACCAGATTTTCATTTCAACTCGTATTTTGGTTAACTTTTCTCTTTTTTATAGGTATCTATCAGGAGAGTATAAAAGAGCTTCAAAATTTCTTATATCTTTTCCTTTACTGTGGTCTATGCGTGTGTGTGAGTGTGTGTGTGTGTGTGTGTGTGTGTGTAGTTTGCATATATGACTAAATATACTTATAATTTTTATTTAGAAATTTCAACTTACAGAAAAAGTATAAGGAGAGTACCAAAAAAAACTCATGTAGCCTTTATCCAGATTCATATGCTGTTAATATTTTGCCCCATATGCCTTATCATTTGCTCCATATAAATCATTTTCTACATATATATTTGTTCTTAACCATCTGAAATTATGTTATATGTATCATATCTGTTTATTCCTAAATACTGCATTGTGCATTCCTGAGAATAGGATAATTGCTTACATAATCACAGAATACAATTTCTGAAAAGTTAACGTTTTTCTAATCTACTGCCCACATTTCAATTTTGTCAATGGACCCAGAAATATCCTTTATAGCATACTTTCCCACAGGTAGAGGATTCACTCTAGAATAGGGATAAGCAAACCATGACCCATGGATAAAACCCATTCCATTACCCGTTAGGTAAATAAAGTTTTATTGGAGCACAACCACTTAATTAATTAACACAGTGTGTCTGGATGTTTTGCACTATAACAGTAATATTAAGTGGCTATAAGAGAGACACAATGGCCTAAAATATTTACTATCAGGACCTTTGCAGAAAAAGTTTGTAAATCCTTGGCTTATGACAATGTGTTGTATTTAATTGTCTTGTCTCTTTGGCTTCTTTTAATCTGAAAAATTCCTCAGCTTTTATCTTTTGTGACTGGCATTTGATATGGTTTGGTTGTGTCCCCACCAAAATCTCAACTTGAATTGTATCTTCCAGAATTCCTACCTGTTGTGGGAGGGACCCAGGGGGAGGTAATTGAATCATGGGGGCTGGTCTTTCTCATGTTATTCTCATGATAGTGAATAAGTCTCACAAGATCGGATAGGTTTACCAAGGGTATCCGCTTTTGCTTCTTTCTCATTTACTCTTGCCACTGCCATGTAAGAAGTGCCTTTCACCTCCGGTCATGATTCTGAGGCTTCCCCGGCCATGTTGTGCTGTTTAGTCCAATTAAAGTTTTTTTCCTTCCCAGTCTTGGGTTATGTCTTTATCAGCAATGTGAAAACGGACTAATACAGAATTTTTGAAAAACACTCCTTTCTTCCTCCCTTCCTTTCTCCCTTCCCTTATTTCTTTTTTCTTTTATTTCCTTTCTTCCTCCCTTTCTTCCTTCCTTCTTTCTCTTTCTGACCCCTAGAATATAGTCTCTTGGTAACTAAGTACATTCATAGAGGGTATACAAAAGCCCTTCTCCTCCTGACACTCCATGGATTTTTTTTTTTTTTTTTTTTGAGACGGAGTCTCGCTCCGTCGCCCAGGCTGGAGTGCAGCGGCCGGATCTCAGCTCACTGCAAGCTCCGCCTCCCGGGTTTACGCCATTCTCCTGCCTCAGGCTCCCGAGTAGCTGGGACTACAGGCGCCGGCCACCTCGCCCGGCTAGTTTTTTTTGTATTTTTCAGTAGAGACGGGGTTTCACCGTGTTAGCCAGGATGGTCTCGATCTCCCGACCTCGTGATCCACCCGTCTCGGCCTCCCAAAGTGCTGGGATTACAGGCTTGAGCCACCGCGCCCGGCCCACTCCATGGTTTTTTAATCTCTAGATTATAATTTTTATAAAGGTAACATTAAATGTGGATAGATTATGGAAATGTACAGGTTTTCTTGCTTATCTGTGGATCTATGTCAACACACATATTAGTCTAGTTCCAAGTCTTTTTCCTTTCTCATTGCATTCTTTAAAAGTCCTTTTTATAATATGAATATGAGGTAAGGAGACAGGTGTAGGTGGAGTGTGTTCAGGTTGTGAAAAGAAATGTTTCTTTATGATTTAGTAATATTCTCAGCCATTACGCCAGGTGTTGTTACATAGATTTTTTCATTTCATTCTCATAGAGACACTGTGAGATAAATACTATTATTTACAGTGTTTCATCATGTTGCCCAGGTTGGTCTCAAATTCCTGGGCTCAAGCAGTCTGCCTGCCTCAGCCTCCTAAAGTGCTGAGATTACAGCTGTGAGCCACCACACCCAGCCGACCTCATTTTCATACTGTAAAAAGTATGTCAACATTTCTTATAATTTCAGGGCAATGAGAAATCTCTAACCTTAGTTATTAAAACTCCATTTAATAGACCAACAAACTATATTAACCTCAATCAAAATAACTAAATTTTCTTAGCATACTTCATAGCCTTTTACAGGTCTGTTAATTTTTCACATAGTACTTTTTTGAGGTACTTTATTCATTCATTCATTTTACAATTATTCAGCTCCTTCTATGTGGTGAGAATAACCCAGAATTCTGAGATTTTCGGAAAGTCTAGTTAAAGAAGATGAAGTTTAAAAAAAATGAGATAGGCTGGGCGCAGTGGCTCATGCCTGTAATCCCAGCACTTTGGGAGGCTGAAGCAGGTGGATCACGAGGTCAGGAGATTGAAACCGTCTTGGCTAACACGGTGAAACCCCGTCTCTACTAAAAATAGAAAAAAATTAGCTGGGCATGGTGGCATGCGCCTGTAGTCCCAGCTACTGGGGAGGCTGAGGCAGGAGAATGGCGTGAACCCAGGAGGCGGAGCTTGCAGTGAGCCGAGATCGCCCCACTGCACTCCAGCCTGGGTGACAGCCTGTGCAAGACTCCATCTCAAAAAAAAAAAAAAAAAAAGAGAGAGAGAGAGAGAGAGAGAGAGATGGATCTTGCTTACATTGCCTGAGAAGGTCTTGAATAGGGACAGGCAAAGAGACTGAGCTTCTAGTCCAGCATTAAGCCCCATACTATTTCACCTCCAGATTGTTGGTTTCAGTTTCACCTCTAGAGGTTCTAGCATTTCACCTCTAGATTGTTGGTTTGAGTTATAAGAATCTGAAAAAGTAAAGAATCTACTACAGTCCCAAACTCAGCTTTTTCAAACTTTCAAAATTTAAAATAAATCAATTCTATTCATAGGTTAAAAAACAAATCCTTCATTACACCTACTATAATCAACTGTAAATAAATATGAGCTCCAGCTATGGTATTTGTTTCTGGTAAGAAGATCATTTTGGTATATGCTGCTTATATAAACATCTGAATGACCAAAATCATCTATAAAAGAAAAAGAAACTCCTTTTCTCCCTTATATGATCTTTCATTGTTTAGATCATGAGGCTCTGGCTGTAGTTATTTATGTGTCCCCAACATGACATTCAAAACTATTGGGACAAATATTAAACCAGGTAATAAATGGCATCTTGGGCAAGCCTCAAAAACCTCTGAAATTTTGAAAATTTAAAAATGAACAAACAAATCTTGCAGTTACAACCAAATTAGGTTGTAGGGAAAAAATGCAGAAATAGGGAAAGGAAGCAAAATGTGTAAGAGATCTGATCGGACATCTGAGATAAGGGAGAACAGGATGTAAATAAAAATCCAGATATCTCAGTAATGGAAGAAATTTGGTATAATTTGGAAAAGTCACCAAAAGGAAGAAAGAAAATGAGAAGTATCTTTCAGGAAAGAGAACTGCCTGTGCAAAGGCATCACTGTGAGAGTACATGGAGTATGGTGTATCTGGTGCATAAACTGTGAGTAGGCAGGAGGAAAAGAACAACCAGAAATGAGGTGAGAGAGTTAGGCTAAGGATAGAATATGGAAGACTATACAGACTAGATAAAGAAACTTACTTTATTCTGAGAAAAATGGGAAACAGAAGTATTTTAGGCACTGTCTTGATAAGGTTAAAATTGTATTTAGAAGGATTACTGGGTGTTACATGGAAAATGAATTGTTTCTTCTTTGTCAGAGCTTGAAAAGAAGTTATCAGATTATTGTGGTGTCTAAAGCTATTCACATGAGATATTATTATTAAAAAGAAGGTAAGCACACTTGAGAAGTTTAATCTTCCCAAAGTAAGCATTTTGGAAAAATGAATGCAAGCATGTCTAGAGATCAAAACAAAACACACACTCTCTCTTTTTCCCCTACCTTGTTTTATTCAAGGCTAAATGATATGTATGCCCATGGGCAATAAGGTCACCAGGTTAAAAGAGCAATATGATAATTATAAAAAGTTAGATCACAGCTACTACAAACCGGGGCCCATTAGCCCATACTGCAGGAAAGTTATCACTATAACTGGCTTTTCCTGTGTCCTTATCAATGCAGTGCACAAAGTATCTCACCCTTAGTTTTTTCTCTAAGATCTATGTAGTGTTTATGCCTATCTAACCTCACCAGGCACTAGTGGGTCAGTGAAACTAGGAGGCAGTGAGATATGGCAGGAGACTGATGAGACAACCTGCTAAGTGTCAGAGACGGACTAGGAGTTACCAAACATTTCAGGGCAAACTTTCCACATTAAAAAATATCTCTAAAGAAACTACTTAAAATACATTCTTATTGTTCAGGAGTACTCAAGATTACCATGGAAACAAATCAAAAAGCTTCCAGCTCTTCCAATAGTATAAATTGGCTCCTCAAAGATGTAATTTGCATTTGTTTTAGATGTTGTGAAATAGCAGATGAATATTTTGAGATGGAAAATAAAGTCCATTTAAAATGAAAATAAAACAATTACAGATAGATCAAGAGGAATAGTGTCTAAATATCCACTCCTGAAACATTAAACAGTCACCTGAATTTCTTAAAAATAAATTTCAAGGAAGAAACATCAGAATTCCTCTCTAAAACCAATGATATCCCAGAAGACTTGAAAATGACACCTATTCATTTCAAATTACTATTCTCAGGAAAGCTTTTCCACTAAAAGCTCCATGTTTTATTTTGTTTTTTTCTTATTTCCCAAGAAAAACGTATATGTTTCAAATAAACATGATGGATTCTTTTTTTAAAACTGAGTCCTCATCAGGTCTCTTACAAAGCAGCTTTCGTTTACATCTACTAAATTAGAAACTTTTTGAGAGCAGAAAGTGTCCTTGCCATCTCTGTACCTTTCAGTGTATTAGGACATGCTAGCTTCAATAAAGTTTAACTTTTTTTTTTGGTAGATCTTCTCAGAATATACTTAAATAGACTAATATTAACTGTAAAAAGCCCAAGACAGCAATATAGCACACCAAGTTTCAATGACATTTGAAAGAGTGGGTGCCCTCTTTTATATTTTTTAACAGATAAATTGATGAGACTAGTGTTTCCTACAAATACAGCTCCAGAAATGACTTCACAAGGATCTGAATCATCAAATTGTATCTCTGGCAATGCTAGACTTCTATATACACAATTTCCCATTTCTTATCACTGGTGAAATAAAGTGTTGTTTCCCTATCTTTGTAATGTCATCTTTATAAATATTTAAAAAGAAAGAAACTTATTCACAAACCCTAAGCACCTACAATTTGCATTTTTACAGGCATTTCCCATTTGCCTTAATTTCTAGTATAGGAATTGTAAATGACCCCACTTGTGTTTATATAAAAACCAATTTAGATGTTAATTTAAGTATCTTTGTGAGAAATTGAGAATTCAAATAATAGATATTTACTAATTACATAAAATTAATTTTAAAAATTCCAAGATTTAAAATAGAATCAAGATAGCTCTTAAAAAAAAAAATACTAGGCTATGGGAAGCACTATCAATTTTAATAAAAGCTAAAATGCCAGCCACAGATCTATTTGTTTATTTCCTTTCACTGCCAGATCAATGGTTGGTGAGATGCACTGGCAAAAATGATATGAGGCTGATCTGTATCTTTTTTCATTTGCCAATCAATTTTCTTAAGATCAAGATACACCAAAAATGTTTGACCATATTTTTTGAAGTATCTCATTAAAAAAAAAAAATCAAACTGACTATTGAAAATACACCCAATCCTTCAGATTAACTTTAAGTGTATGTTCCAATTCCTAAGGCTAACTTTATGGGTTATTAGATAATTAAACTAAATTTGTTTGTTATTAAATAGCAACAGTGCTTCTGGTAAAAATGCAAGAACAAGAACCCTAAAATCTTCATTCTGGTGCCAAAAAAGAACTATTTCACAACATAATTCAGAGTGAGGTAGTCTCTACATAACGAGGTGTTTTCCCCGTATTTACCACATCATTTATTTAAAGTAGTCAAATTTATGAAGCACTATGAAATTGCAGAGCAAAGTGTTATATAAAATCCAAGATGATACTATGTTAATATATATAAACAACAACCCTTCAAATACTACTACAAAAGTATCTTAAGTCTAACTTTGAGAATACTAAAACTAATTATTTTTAATGAAAACTTCAGTAATGTTTTTGACTCTTCAGTTATTTATTTCCCAAGTGCTTTACTGTAATGGTCAATAGCTACTAAAGTTCTTAAAACAATTTCATTAAGAAATTATCTTAACACCTCAGGAAACATGTCACTTACAAATGCTTATGTCTGTTCCTTTTTCCGCTCTTCTAATCCTTTCCTTGCTATTATCTTTAGTTGCATGACTATGGTTTCCGTAGTTTCTCCCAGCTTCCAGTATAGACTATACCAGTAGAAATCTTCAGATTAGAGTGGGAGAACCATGTCCTAGGAAGATTATTGACCATCTTACACCATTCTACCCTACACCCCTGCAATGGCCATAAGGGACTATAAAGAGATTACAGCCAGACATGGTGGCTCACACGTGTAATCCCAGCACTTTGGGAGGTCGAGGCAGGCGGATCACCTGAAGTCAAGAGTTGGAGACCAGCCTGGCCAACATGGCAAAACCCCATCTCTACCAAATGTACAAAAACTAGCCAAACGTGGTGTCAGTGCCGGTAATCCCAGCTACTCGGGAGGCTGAGGCAGGAGAATCGCTTGAAATCAGGAGGCGGTGTGAGCCAAGATGGCGCCATTGCACTCCAGCCTGGGCTACAGAGCGAGACTCCATCTCCAAAAAAACAGAGAGAGAGAGAGAAATAAATTATGAGTACATTCTACCTCTGCTGCTGATTCATTTCTTCTAATTATAGCCAAGCCCTTAAAAAATATATTAAAAGTAAATTAGTAGAAAAATATTCTGAAATGTAACACAATTACTATGCTCAGGGAGATCAATTAATAACACTTCTCATAATAGTTTCTAAATCTCTGTTCTGAATCACTTTAAGCAGAAGAATTCAGGAGACAAAACCATTAGTTTAACCGGTGAGGCTAACTTATTCCTTTTCTTTTTTCTTTTTTTTTTTTTTGAGACGGAGTCTGGCTCTGTCACCCAGGCTGGAGTGCAGTGGCTGGATCTCAGCTCACTGCAAGCTCCGCCTCCCGGGTTTGCGCCATTCTCCTGCCTCAGCCTCCCGAGTAGCTGGGACTACAGGCGCCCGCCACCTCGCTCGGCTATTTTTTTGTATTTTTTAGTAGAGACGGGGTTTCACTGTGTTAGCCAGGATGGTCTCGATCTCCTGACCTCGTGATCCGCCCGTCTCGGCCTCCCAAAGTGCTGGGATTACAGGCTTGAGCCACCGCGCCCGGCCAAGGCTAACTTATTCCTAACAGAAAAACAGGTCATCAGCTTGCCATGCATAATGGCTGCTCAGGGAATAAAGATTTATGACACAGAAATAAGGTCACTTTGAAATATACTTTTAGATTTAGATTTTGGCAAGGCTTCCAAATTTAAGAAAAAGACAAGGTGGTAGGGAGTTCTTACGCGGCTTAAACAAGGAGATACTCAAATGGAATTGGGGAAAGCTATTCTGGGGCAAAGGTCTGTAGTCAATAGATACCTGAAACCTAAATCTGTACTTCCCATTAGAGGAGGGATTCTTTCTGGGTCTATGGATGAGATTCAGGGAATTGGGGGAGCCTCTAAATTTTAAGCCAAATGTCACATGCATGCATATATCTGCATTTTGCCTTGTGAAAGCATTCAGAGCTTTCGTAAAATCTCAGAGGCCCCTTGATTCAGAAAATTTAAGAGAAATACTGTACTTGATAGAGCCTTTATAATAATGAATTCACTGCACAATGATATCCTGAATTCCCTTATATCTTAGGGTATTTTACAGTCTCCTGTAGTGAATGGAGCAGAATTCAATAAAACTGAAGTTCTTATGATTCATATAATACTGGGGGATTGCTGCTTACTAAAAACATCCATGTATTTTAACTGCTATTGCTGGACCCAAGATGTCAGAAATCTTTAAACTTTTTTTTATAGTATAACACATATGCAGAAAAGAACATTAATCAAAGGTGAACATTTTGTCAACATTTTTTAGATCTAGGAATTTAAACTGTTAATGAGATGATGATGTACATAGCTGGAGAACAAGAAACCACAAGAAGATCACATACAAGTCTCACAAACTAAGCTTATGGATACATTTATAGGTTTGCCCCTCTAGTCTCTCCTAATGACACTTAAGCTACTTGTTATGGGATGTATGTACACCCTTCCAGTGATAGCAGGGTGAGGAGTGAAATGAAAGCAGATTCAGAAAGATGTTTTAGTGTATAAAGGAGCTTAAAGTACACGGAGATCTTTGTCCATATTGAGCCAGGTTTGAGGATTAAGGCCGACTGAGTCAATAAAGTTCATAAATATCTACAAGACAGAATAGTCTGTCTTCATCAGACACATAGTCCATCCATCTTTATAACTACCAGTACACTACATACGAGAACCTCAAATTGTTATTATTCATCATTTGCTTAACAGTAAAATTTCTAGTTTGTTTTCCACTTTTAAAAACATATTTTTCTTCAATTACTATAAAATATTTTATATCCTGCCCCTTACCTGCCCATCTCTAAAATGCATGTGAATGTGAAGATTTAAACCATATAAAATTTTAAAAATAATTCCATAAAATACTTCTACCTTTGCCCTGCACACTTCCACTGCATTATTATATCAAAGACCATGTCTCAATTAACCACTATCTGACCCTTGTTCACTTTCTTCCCTCTCCTCCCCCTGCCAAAGTTTGCCCTTCCTGCCAAAGTTCAGCACTTCCTAGAAAAGTCTCACTGCCTGTTTGATATTGTACTTCACTTTAGTCACCAAAGGAAGAATTTGCAGGTGCTTGGCCCCATCTATAAGACCATGACCGAAATCTGACCTCCTGTTACAATACATGAACTCCTGACCTACTGATAAGGCTGGCAGATATAAGTAGGATTTTTCAAATAATCCTTTGGGAATTTATAAGCAGCAAAGCCATAAAAGGGGGGTGAGTGGAAGGTCGGTTTCACTAAAAATAATAAATATTGCCATGTTTATTCAAAGAGTGCCTTGTTATCCTCCAGGCCAAAAGTTCAGATAAACACTATTGTAAATGACAAAATATTAGAACTTTTTGTTACTTATGTTATGATCCTTCCGTTGGACACCAATAGAACTGTTTTCCCTCATATAGGTCCCAGCCCTGATATTGTATAACAGTCCCTGTGACTAGAATACTGAATTCATCTGCAGGTCAAAAGGAGAGTAATTATTCAAAATCAAAAACAAACATTTACTGATTATTACATAGTACTAATACTAAGTGCTAAGTACTGGGACTAAAAAGAGGTGAATAAATATAATACCTGCCCTAAAAGAGCTTACAATCTATTGAGGAAAAGCAACATGTTTAGAATATGATGATATAATAAAGTTAAGCAGTAATATAAATATACACTGAATCCTATGTGAAGGAGTAGGGGGTCCACTGAGTTCAAGCTGAAACATTAAAAAAAAAATTGCTGGATGATACAAGTAAAAAATAAATAAGTGTGTGAACCAGGGAGGTGGAGCTTGCAGTGAGCTGAGATCATGCCACTGCACTCCAGCCTGGGCGACAGTGAGATTCAATATCAAAAATAAGAAAAATAAATAAATTAAATAAATAAATAAATAAGAACTAGTAAGATAAGTGAGAATAGTAATTCAGGTAGAAGGGCTAGCATAAGGAAAGAATGAGAGGCATATGGTACATTCAAAGAATTGGAAGCATTTAAGTATCATTAAAGTAAAGTAAGAAAATATGGATGATAAGACATGGAAGACTATCTATACTTCTATATACTATATTGTATTCTATACTTCTACATTTTACTCCACAGATAACCAATCACAGAATTGTAAGCAGATAACACATATATCAGATTTGTATGTTGAACAATTATGACTATAGTAAGAACTGAGTTAAGGGTTTAAGATAATGGTAGGGAGACCAGATAAGGAGACTATTTTCAATAATTCTGATGAGAATCTGAACTAGGGCAATAATTTTAGGATAGGAAAAGATGAGATGGAGTAAAACTATATTTAGCAAATAACATTTGGAGATTGGATGGTATTCAGAAAAACCGAAGAGTTTAGGTTTCTGGCTGGTGACTACATAGATGACACTATTACCTGACATCACTAAAAAAGGAGATGGGCAGGAGGGGCAAGAGATAATGCCTTCATTTTATAACATAGGGAGATATAGAGTTTATGCTGCCTGTGAACATCCGAACGATTCTGTTCACTAGGCAATATATATAAGTCCAAAGCTCAAGGGAAAGTTGAGGACTAAAGATATAGGTTTGGAAGTCATTAGGATTCCAAATCATGAGAATAAATTATATCATTCAAGAAAGGCAAGACACAAAGAAAAGCAGGATGAGAGTAAAACCCTGGGAACAATGAAGGACACTAAGAAGAAGTAAAACTCACAAAGATCAAAACAGGCAACAAGTATCAGAAAGACTGGTAGAGAAGAAGAAAAACATACTGTAAAAGAAGACAGAGATTAAGAATTATAAGGTGAAAATGATCAACAAAGTTGGAGCCAAAAGGTACAGGAAAATACAGTTTCAGGATAGTGCTAAGAACAGAAGATAAATATACAGGGTTGATGAGAGAATGAAAAGGGAAGAAGTAGGGACAAGCATTAGAATGTAAAGGAATGCGAGAGATACGGTTTTATTTTCTCCTCAATCCCCGTTTCTCTATTCCTAAATCCTTTTTCTAAAGGCCTAACAGTAATATTAAATATATTAGAAAATAAGAAAAAAATTACAAATATTTATATTAAGTAATCCATTTTTAAACAATCTTTGTAATTAATATTATGAGGAACTATCCTTTACCATGCAGTAATGCCAATTTGTGACTTGAGAATGGGATAACAAAGAAAGAGAGGTAACAAATTACAGCCCCAAAAAGGCTATGAAGAGTCAGCACTGGAAGTTATACATGTTCTGGTCCTTCCTTTTCTAATGGAGATATCTGAGTATTTATTTAAAGTCCCTATAGACCTAGAAAATCAATGTCCAGAAAATAAACATATATTATCCAGAAAATAGAACTGAGTTTCTACCACTAACTATACCTTTTCAAAACTAGGAAATACCGTGAATGGGAGAAGAGACCTGTTTCTGCCATATAAACAATGCCTTATTAATTGCTATAGAAAATTTATGAATATAAAATATTTCAACAGTAGGGAATATTACTGTGTATAATTTACTTTTAAATGGGCAGTTTAAGGTCCTCCTGCTTTTCTAGAGCTTTATCATCTCTAAATAATAACCAGTATGCCGTAGTTTCTACATAGCTTAGGACTATATATGGTCATTGTACAATTAAGAATATGTGGATTTTTAAAAATTTGTATATTGATGACAGAGACCAGAACCCCTATCTACATGTCTACAGTTTATGCCAAACACTTTTAAAAATATCAATACTGTGTCTAACCATTAGCATCAGAGATACATAACAATTACCAGATAACTGCCATTTCTTTTGGTTTTTTTTTTTTTTTTTAAAAGGACTCTCGCTCTCTTGCCCAAGCTGAAGTGCAATGGCGCGACCTTGGATAACTGCCATTTATTAAATGCCAATTATGCATACCAGTGACTGAGTTAAGCACTATTTATTCAATTTATTAATTGTACTAAGTAGGTAATTATTATCCTATTTAATATATGAGAAAGGTAGCCTAACAACATACAACTAGTAAATGTGTGATTAAATTATTTCAATACTCATGAATCACTACTGGAGTTCACTTGAGCAAGATCTGTTTTATTTTAATATCATAAAATCTGGAGTCTCACTCTTTCACCCAGGCTGGAGTGCAGTGGCATGATCTCGGCTCACTGCGCCTCCCAGGTTCAAGCGATTCTCCTGCCTCAGCCTCCTAAGTAGCTGGGATTACAGGCACATGCTACCACACCCAGCTAATTTTTGTATTTTTAGTAGAGATGAGGTTTCACCATGTTGGCCAGGATGGTCTCAATCTCTTGACCTTGTGATCCACCTGCCTCGGCCTCCTAAAGTGCTGGGATTACAGGCATAAGCCACCGCACCTGGCTAATATCATAAATTCTTAATCTCTTATAAAAACTAGCATACACACAGTGATGAGATACAATGCGGTCATATTAAAATCATTCAAAGAATGGAACTTCTCTCCTGGTATACTGTAATCATATTAAAGCATAATTTATTAACTTTTATATATCCTTGCTTCTCCAAAATTCATTTCATGCAGAAGAGAAATTCAGTAAGTGTTTTTTTTAAACAAGGAAACAAATAATAAGATTTGAGTCAACATATGTTCAAACAAATGTACTGCATTCTTTAGTTACTACTTATTTATTCATTCAACTATTTAATAATATTTACTGAGTACTTACTACATGCCAAGTAATGTTGGTACTGGCAGATACAACATTAAACAAAATAAACTAGCCATTTCACAGATCTTATGTTATTTGACGGAAAAAAAATCATTAAATTTTTAATTATGAGGCCTACTCTTAACCTTAAAACTTGATGCGAATAAACATGATTATTTTTCTATAGACTACTGGCTTAATTACAACTGTGAACTCCCTTACCCATACATACTATTGAAGAGAGTAAATAAAATCATGGAGCACAGAAACAAGATGTTAAGGAAAAAAGGAGTAAGTGTGTGGCAAAGGAAAAATGTATATTATTGCATATGTGAGTTCTATACAACTTTCAAGGAACAGATAACTCTTATATAAGTCATTCTATAAAATAGAAGAAAGGGGAGATGTTCAACTAATTTTAATGAGGCTAAAACAACATTGACTTACAAACCACCTAAGGACAACACACCAAAAATGAAAATTTCAGGGCTGTATTACATATGGCCTGAAATAAAGCAACAATAAAAAGGAGTTAAATTCTACAGGTTGTTATAAAAGTAGCAATACATGTTCATCAAATTGAGTTTATCTAATAAACGCAAGGATGAGTTAATACCAAAAAAATCTATCAATGAAACTCACCATATTCATAAACTAAAGAATAAATATTATATTAATATGTATAGAAAACTAATTCAATAAAATTCAGCACACATTTATGTTTTCTTAAAGGATTATCAAGAGTCTAGGAACAACTAAATAGAAGCTATTTACCAAAAACCTATATAATGATTAGTCAATGAAAAAAAGTCACACATATTCTCTTTAAAATTAGAAATCAAAGAGTCTCACTATCACCTTATTGAACAACAAAGCAATGATGACTCCAGTCAATACAGTAAGACAATAAAAAGAATAATGAGATATACAAATAGAAAAAAAAGTCACTATCTGCAGACAATATGATTGACTACACAGAAAACTCATGAACCAAAAAGACTGTTAGAACAAATAAAAGAGTTAATTAAGCAAGGTTTCTAGATGTAAGATCAACCTATAAAAATCAATAGTGTTCCTCAATATCAGCAATAACTAATTAGAAAATAAAGTAGAAAACCACAACAAAAACTATAAGAATTTTGCTATTTATCTAACAAAGAATGTCCAAAACTCTTAACATGAGATTGGGGGAAAGCTCAATTAAATAATTTAAAAGATCTTCCTCCTCCATGACTGGGATGACTTAGCATTATAAAACTGTTAATTCTTCCAAAATGTAACTACAAATTCAATCAATTCAAATCAAAATCCTAGAAGGACTTTTTGAATAATCTCAAACTTATTATAACATATATATGGAAAAATAAAGATCTATAAATAGTTAATGCAATTTTAAAGAGGAGACATGAGAAGGGATTTATTTTATACCATCTATTTTGATATATTATAAAATATAATATAACAAAAAATGAGCTCAGAAACAGAACGATGTAAATATTGAAATTTACTACCAGAGGTACTACCAGAAATCACTGAGTAACATACAGATTATGTAGTAGATGGAATTGATAAAACTGAATTCATCATATGGAAAAAAATAAAGCCTTATATTATACAAGGAGTCTTTAAAAGTTCATGGAAAATGCATATTATGAAAAAATTATGCAGGAATTTCAAAATATTTTTACACCAAAATAAGCCTGTACCAACTTGTTATAACATGTCTGAACAGAATCTAGTTTGAGGCACTAAAAAGTATAAGACATCAATTTGAAAAGAGCCTCTATTGGAGCAACATGAATTCTGCTAAAATTGAAGCAAGCACAAATATCAAATTTATGGTAAACTTAGGTAGAAGAATGGTGAAATCATTGAAGCTTTACAAAAAGTTTATAAAGACAATGCCCCAAAGAAATCAGCAGCTTATAAGTGGATATTTGTTTTAAGAAGGGATGAGACAATGTTGAAAATGAAGCCTGCAGTGATAGACCATTCACATCAATTTTTGAGAAAACAATCTTGTTTGTGCCCTAATTAAAGAGGATTGATAATTAACAGTACAAACAACAGCCAATACCATAGACATCTCAATAGCTTTAGATTACACAATTCTCTCTGAAAAATTGAAGTCAAGCAAACTTTCCACTCAATACAAAACCACTGCACTCAGATCTGCTGCAGAAAAGAGCAGAGAACTTTCAATGGAAATTTTTAAAAAGTGGGGGATCAAGATCCTGAACCATTTATGATATGGTTTGGCTGTGTGTCACCAACCAAATCGCATCTCAAATTGTAATTCCCACGTGTCAAGGGAGGGAAGTGATTAGATTATGGGGGCAGTTTCCCCCATGCTGTTCTCATGATAGTGAGTGAGTCTCACAAGATCTGATGGTTTTAAAATGGCAGTTTTTCCTGTCCTCACATTCATTCTCTTTCCTACAACCTTGTGAAGAAGGTGCCTGCTTCTCCTTCACCTTCCATCATAAGTTTCCTGAGGCCACTTAGCCATGCTTCCTGTTAAGCCTGCAGAACTGTGAGTCAATTAAACCTCTTTTCTTTAAAATTATCCAGTCTCAGGTAGTGTTTTTCTTGAGTGAGTTCACATTGCATATGTGAGCTCTATGCAACTTTCTTTTTTTTTATTTTTTATTTTTTTATTATACCCTAAGTTCTAGGGTACATGTGCACAACATGCAGGTTTGTTACATAGTTATACATGTGCCATGTTGGTTTGCTGCACCCATCAACTCGTCATTTACACTAAGTATTTCTCCTAATGCTATCTCTCCCCCAGACCCCCCCCCAACCCCCTGACAGGCCCCAGTGTGTGATGTTCCCTGCCCTGTGTCCATGTGTTCTCGTTGTTGAACTCCCACCTATGAGTGAGAATATGAGGTGTTTGGTTTTCTGTGCTTGTGATAGTTTGCTTAGAATGATGGCTTCCAGCTTCATCCATGTCCCTGCAAAGGACACGAACTCATCCTTTTTTATGGCTGCATAGTATCCCATGGTGTATATGTGCCACATTTTCTTAATCTAGTCTATCATTGATGGACATTTGGGTTGGTTCCAAGTCTTTGCTATTGGGAGCAGTGTCACAATAAACATACTTGTGCATGTGCCTTTATAGTAGAATGATTTATAATCCTTTGGGTATATACCCAGGAATGGGATCACTGGGTCAAATGGCATTTCTAATATTAGATCCTTGAGGAATTGCCACACTGTCTTCCACAATGGTTGAACTAATTTACACTCCCACCAACAGTGTAAAAGCATTCCTATTTCTCCACATCCTCTCCAGCATCTGTTGTTTCCTGACTTTTTAATGATCACCATTCTAACTGGCATGAGATGGTATCTCATTGTGGTTTTGATTTGCATGTCTCTGATGATCAGTGATGATGAGCATTTTTTCATACGTCTGTTGGCTGCATAAATGTCTTCTTCTGAGAAGTGTCTGTTCATATCCTTTGCCCACTTTTTATGGTGTTGTTTGTTTTTTTCTTATAAATGTGTTTAAGTTCTTTGTAGATGCTAGATATTAGCCCTTTGTCAGATGTGTAGATTGCAAATACTTTCTCCCATTCTGTAGGTTGCCTGTTCACTCTGATGATAGTTTCTTTTGCTGGAGTTCTACACAGCTTTCAAGGGACAGAGTGAATCCCCAGTTTTGCTGCCCAGGCTGGAGTGCAGTAGCATGATCTTGGCTCACTACAACCTCTGCATCCCAGGTTCAAACAATTTTCCTGCCTCAGCCTCCTAAGTAGCTGGGATTACAGGCACCCACCACCACGCCTGGCTAATTTTTGTACTTTTAGTAGAGACAGAGTTTCACCATGTTGCCCAGGCTGGTCTCAAACTCCAGACCTCAAGCAATCCACCTGTCTCAACCTCCCAAACTGCTGGGATTACAGGCATAAGCCACTGCACCCGACCTCAAGCAGTATTCTTTATAGCAGTGTGACAACAGACTAATACAGTTTCTTTGAAGAACTGTGGCAGAAGAGAAACAGGGCTTTCCCAGTACAATCCTGAAGACAAGGCATAATCAAAGCAATGGCTACCAAGAGATGAAAGTAGTCCAGTCAAAGAAAAAGCAGACCAGTCAAGAGCAAAGGTCAAGGCAACAGATTTTTGAAATGCTAAAGGAATTTTTCTTGTTGACCTTCAGGAAGGCCAAAGAACAATAATATCTGCTTATTATAAGACTTTTAGCCAAAGCTTTAGCAGAACTATGCCTGGGAAAGCTTCACTATATAGTCCTCCTCCACTACAGCAACGCTTGTGCTCATTCCCCTCATCAAATGAGGGCAATTTTGTAAGAGTTTCAATGGGAAATCATTAGACATTCGCTTTACAGTCCTGATTTAGCTGCTCTGACTTCTTTTCGTTTCCTAGTTTTAAAACGCCTTTAAAGGGCAACTATCTTTCTTCAGTTAATAATGTACAAAAGACTACATTGACATGGTTAAATTTCTAGGATCCTCAGTTCTTTGGAGATGGGCTAAATGGCTGGTATAATTGCTTACCAAAGTGTCTTAAACTTGATGGAGCTTCTGTTGAAAAATAAAGTTTATATTTTTTATTTTTATGTTTTAGTTTCTTTTTTCCATGAACTTTCTAAAGTCCCCTTATATATAATGATGAACCCAAGATGGGTTAAGATGAAAATGTAAATGGTAAAATATTAAACGTAATATAAAGTAAATACTCTGTGACAGCAGGATAAAGAGGTATTTAAAAAAAAAAAACTCAAAAGTATAAACTTATATGGCTAAAATTGATGGATGTGATTACATGGAAACTAAATATTTCTGTTTCACTGAACATAACATAGACATAGTTTAGAGTCTGGTGACAAATTATGAAAAAAGGACATTTTAAACATTCTAAACTGTCAGTATCTACAATATATGAGGAATTTCTGAAATTACTCTTTCAGAAAAGAGGGAAAAAAATAAGAAACCCGATTTTAAAAAATGGACAAAGGTTAAAAATAAGCACTTTATAGAAAAAAATCTGAAAAGATCCACTAGTCTATAAAGAAAACCACAATTTTGACTAATAACCAGAGAAATGCAAACTAGAACCATAGCGCAACAGCATTTGAGTAAATTAAAAGCACATACATATACAAATCACTATACATTTTTCAAGGATATTTACACATCTATGACCATATATTACATTTATTAGTGTTATTATTCTTGGAGATGAAAGACAACTGGGCTTGTAAACAATGAATGAATGGAAAAAATATAATAAAACAAAATAAAATACAAGAGGGGGGCCTTTATGAATTGATAATAAAGTGTCACAGTCTAAGATGTATATGATTTCTTATCTATACTTGTGATTGAAAAAGATTGTCGACTTGTTTTAGATGCCTTGATACAATTCAATCTACATTTGGCCTGACCTTTATATAACAAGGAATGGTACATGTGCAGCCATAAAAAAGAATGAGATCATGTCTTTTGCAGGAACATGAATGGACCAGAAGGCTGTTATCCTCAGCAAACTAATGCAAGAACAGAAAAACAAATACCCCAAGTTCTCACTTAAAAGTGGGGGCTAAATGACAAGAACTTATGAACACAAAAAAGGAAACAACAGACAATAAGGTCTACTTGAGAGTGGAGGGAGGAAGATGGGAAGTGGGAGAGGAGCAGAAAAAATAACTTTTGGGTACTGGGCTTAATTCCTGGGTAATGAAATAATCTATACAACAAACCCCTGTGACATGAGATTACCTATGTAATAAACATTCACATGTATCCCTAAACCTAAAATAAATCTTTTTTAAAAAAAAGAATTGTACGTATATCAGACAATATGAATTTGATTTTTGTTAAAAATGTCTGAAAATATTAGATGTAAATACATAAAACATAAATAATGGTGGTCTCTAGGTGTGAAATCGTAGGCAATTATAATTTTATTTTCATGTCTTTTGTTTTATTTACTTTTTGTAACTTGAAAATTTCTAAATGAGTATATGTTATTTTAGCAGTAAGATATTCAGAGCTTCTTTATAAAACAAAAAAAAAAAAAAAAAAAGAATGTCTTCTGAGAAATTGCTGCTACTGCAATATTAAATTTAATTCTAATGCCTCTCCACTGTTAGAGTGATTCTAGTATGGACATTTAAACTAGTGAGACATACTTATATTCAAATGTAAATGCAAAAATCACAGTATAAGGCTACACATTATTTTTAGTATTCACTACTTTAACTGCCTATTTAAAAAAAAAAAAAAGGAATGGTAGATTAAGAGAGAGGGAGTGTAAAGGGAGGGAAGACAGAAAGAGAAACAGAGAAGAAAAGAGGAAGATGAAGAAGTGGGCGAAAGACGGAGAGAAGAAGAAACTACCTGATTTTTAATCAAACCAATAAAACTACCACAAAATACTTCAGACCATAAAGTCCATAGGTCAGTATCCCAAATTGTCAGGAGTAATGACAAAGTAACACTATGTTAAATATATGAACAAAGAGGCCGGGCATGGTGGCTCACACCTGTAATCCCAGCACTTTGGGAGACCCAGACGGAGGATCACCTGAGGTCAGGAGTTCAAGACCAGCCTGACCAACATGGAGAAACTCCATCTCTACTAAAAATACAAAATTAGCCGCGTGTGGTGGCACATGCCCATAATCCCAGCTACTCAAGAGGCTGAGGCAGGAGAATCGCTTGAACCAGGGAGGCGGAGGTTGTGGTGAGCTAAGGTCACACCACTGTACTCCAGCCTAAGCAACAAGAGCAAAACTCTGTCTCAAAAAGAAGAAAAAAAAAAAAAAAATATATATATACACACACACACACACACACACACACACACACAAAGAAAAATTGATAAGAGACTGGGCAATAAGACATACTTTAACATATTAAAAACAACCTGATACAAGCATCAGTGAAAGTTTCTGTAAAAAAAAAAATCAATAATAGGCTTCTCTCACCAATTTGTCTTGGTTGCTACAGTTTAATTTTTGATTCACTTTCTGTGTATCTATGTGTCTGCATGTGAGTGTACTACCAAAATGGAGAAAGGGATCATTTCTTAGAATATTATTAACATCTATAATATCCCCCACACAGAGAGGTTCCCTTTTCCATATGCTTTACATGACAAAAGGAATAATTGTCATTAGGAATAAAAAAGTAAACATTTTCACAAATACTATTTTAATGTGTAAAGACAGAATACTGTTATTTAAATAATTACATTATTAAACTAAAAACAGAAATCTGGATGTGTATGACTACTTCTAGTTATAAGCTACTGATTTATTGACGACTGAGAAATGTCACTAGCCATAGCATATTACATAAAAACATAAGAGATTCAAAATTGCTTTTTATAATTAACAGTCTTTAAACAAGAAGAGTTTTCTCATTTTTCACTCTTAATAAAAAACAGAAAAACTACCAAAAGTTGAGAAAGCAAAGTTTTGAACTCAATGGACATCTTTACTAGGCAGAGCCAGATAAAGACTCACCAGGACAGAATATATGTGTAGACATCGATAAACTGGAGAGAAATCCACCAAATCTTGGGCCCCAGGTACCTGCAAATACAAGATTACAACAAAAAAATTCAAACAAAGCTATTAAAAGCAACTACCTTAATTGTTACTACTCAAGTGTTTGGTTCTTTTTATAAAGGCCAGTTCTAGCTTCTAAGTGAGAAATATAAAACAAACAAAGAAATAGGTTTCCAAAGACCTAGTTCTTATGTTTGAGCCATAGAATTAATAAACTGTGAAGATATACACCAAGGCTGGGACAAAGCCCACAAGGATGGGTAGCAGAGAAGAGAAACAGGTGGCACCAATCCTGCATTTGCCTTTAGAGATACATCTTTGGCCATGGGACTCTAAAGAGAAAATAAGAACAATGTGAGAATGTACCTTTCATGACGACTTTTTCTAAAAGATATGAGAGTTTACATAAAAAACTAAGTTTTAGTAGTTAAAAACAAAACTTGCCACACAATATGAATCACGGCCTGCCAGCCAACTTCTGAAGAACACAAGAATTAATCAATACTTAAGTCAACATGCAATCAAAATCAGAAATATGCTACGAAAAGAGGGGAGATTATGTGAAAAATAAGACAAAGAATGGAAAAGTCAAACCAAGAAGTAATACCAATGGATTTTAATGTGAATAGTGTATGTTAATTAAACCTAGATATCAAAAGAGAAAGTAAAACAAAAAAACATCAGGTAAGAACTGGAATCTAGTTTCAATGCTAAAACTGATTTGCTATGTGATTTGACAAGAGTAATTCACGATTTACTTTGGGCTCGATTTCCTCAGTTGAAAAAAGAACTAATCAGCTGATTTATAGGGATTTAACAAGAATAAAAGGAAATATTGAAAGTAAATGTTGAACAAAATAAAACAAAAAGAAAATGAAAAAATTACATAAAGAAGTATTCAAAATAAAGACCTGCCAGTTTTTACTGTAACACTGGTAACTACACAATTCATCAGAATATAAGCAGCAGGCATATCTAATTTGGGTAGGGCTGATTCATAATTACAAGGTCATTTTCCCTTATTTCATACAGTAAATCTCATTTCTTCTTTTGGGGCATAGCTTCTTTACCAAGATACTTTTCTTAATGAAATCTACTAATTCTAAAATTCAACAGCCCAACACCTACGTTCTTTTTCCTCTGGAACCATCACACCTTTATATTTATGGGTTCAAACTTGTTGACTATTCTGTTCATCTGCTTCACACCCATGAGAGCAAATATTAAATCTCTATATTTTAAGTTCCTTGATAGCACTATATACTCTGTAAGCACACAACAAACTTTTAAGTGAATCTAAAAACTGATAGTAAGATGGTCAACATCCTACAGCATGGCCCAAGAATAACTTTACCAAAAAAAAAAAAAAAAAAAAAAAA
>NW_012102210.1:1940911-1990599 GCF_000951045.1 Mandrillus leucophaeus
AATATTAAATCTCTATATTTTAAGTTCCTTGATAGCACTATATACTCTGTAAGCACACAACAAACTTTTAAGTGAATCTAAAAACTGATAGTAAGCCACTGCACTCCAACCTGGGCAACCCAAGAATAACTTAACCAAAAAAAAAAAAAAAAAAAAAAAAAAACTTTACGAAGAGGTAATGAGCATTGCAAATTACTGAAAAAAAATATGGACAGATGTGCAGCATGCAGTTTAAAAAGAGTAAGATTAAATAGCATATAAAAATTGTATGAATGCAAATGGACACTCATTTTCATCTTAATAACACAAACAGTCCACAGGTGATCATTTTAGGCACTCTTATTTGAAATAATCACAACACTAAAACATCTTTACAGTCTCCTGTTTTGGACTGCAAAGTAGAGAGCTAAAGGAAATTTATTTTATCTTGACAGAAAACCAGAGCCTATTTTATCTTGCCAAAATATGAGGAAAATTTCTTTTATCTTGCCAAAAAACCAGAGCCTACAGCTAAGCAAAACACATTCTCAAAAGAAGAAAAATGTTAAAACATCAAACATGATATTCACAATAGTATTTAAACTATATAAAAACTACACATGCATATGAAAAAAGACAAGAAGAAAACATATTTAAAAGTTTGATCTGTATAGGAAATGACACATTTTTCTTTTATTTAGAATTAATAATTTTTAAATTCTGTTACATATTTACAAAAAGTTTAAAGAATTTTTCTTACATAATTTTGAGTAGCAAATTCAATCATTATTTTGTTTATATATTCTTCTTCACGCAGTTTATTTTGTTTAACTTCGTCTCAGAACCATAGTTTCACTCAAAAGGAAACTGCTTGTAGCCATTCCTCAGACAAGGCCTTAGCCCTTTTACATGTCAGACCCACCCTTGCAGAATGAACATCTAAATTAAGGGAAAATTTCCCTAAAAATCTGTGATAAATAAGCTAACAGAGCCCCATAACAAAGACATTTTGTTACTAATGGGCTAAGACTGGTTTATGTGGGCATACTATTAAAAAAAATTGATACATTTAGAAAGGAGACAAAGGCCTTTTTTTGTCATCTCCAACAAATATTTACAACCAAATCTATTCTCTCTGAGGCTATTGTGACATCATTCTATTAGCTTCAAACAGGCTAAAGTGCTCTAACTTGTAAGTATTGTCTCTATTATTTCTTAGCCACTGGAACCACCATCCAGTTAAGTCTTCCTAAGCACAAGACTGCCTGCTTTGAAAGCAGTACACAGAAATCTAGACAAAAAGAGAAGGGAGTAAAATGGGGCTTCCGTTCACAACCTTTACCTCTACTCCCAAAATAGCCTAACATTTAGAAATCATTTTTCCTCTATGGTCCCCTCTGTGAAGAACACTAGGAATGAACACCATGAGGAACCAAGAAGAGTGCTGTGAGGATAAAGGTATGTAAAGTATGCACTGACTCATGTTGCTTAGAGTGAGATGTGTTTTCTCTGCTGCCACTAATGAAAAAGAATCACAACTACAGAAAGGCAAAAGGAGAAGAGCAACATACATTGGCTGTGAAGGAATGCTACAGGTTGGGAAGAATAAGAAGTGAACTTTCAAAAATCTAAATAAATAGGGGCGGGGAAGAGTATCAGAAAAAAATGAAGTTTTTCCTGACTCACAGAAATGGGTCTGTTTTAAGGTCCACATCTTGATCACCATTTAAAATGCTAACTTTCTGTCAAAGCTGTATTCATACTTCTTCCTTTTCTTTGACCCTCCCTCCCCTCAAGTTGCAAAGAATGATTCAAGGAGGTTTAGGTTTCAGCTGGGGCAGAGGGAGGGGTCCAAGGACACTTTCTTAAGCTAACAATAACTGTTTCTAATAGTTTCTGTCTCCTAACAAAAGCCATGACTCCTTCTATTATCAGCTTCATCTAATTTTTCCTTTCCAAAGAAAATAACACAGCCCTTGCATTTTACACATGTCCAAATTTGACAAATCATCATCGACTGCCACTATAACTGATAAGAGATAACTTTGTGGTAGGACGTTGTCATTTCCTCTCATAAGGGCTTTCTTTCTGAGATACAGAAACATGATTAGAATAGTTAAACATTTCCTCTGCCTGGCAGTCAGGAACTCAAGACTTTAAGATACTGGAGTCTGTATTTTTCTAGAAGTTCAAATAGATCTATGAAGATACAAATAGTAGCCACAAATAGTATATTCAAGATTATCCTGTTTCTTTAACTAGTTGTTTTCCTTAAGAATTTACATGAAATAATTTCATCACCAAGGACAGCAGCTGCCTAATTCCCTAAATAGTTTCTGAATGGACAGCATTAGTGCCTTTTGCCAGTTCAAACCTTTTTCCAGAGGATCAAATAGTAGTTAAGATTTTACATTCTATAACTAAGATATCTGTGCCTCAGAGCATATTATAACATTACATAAACTAAGCGAACTAGGATACATTTTTTAATAACCGATAAATAATGACCTAGTAAAGCATTTGAGGATGCCTTAACTTCAGTATCCAGAGGTAGATATCATGGAAGCAACTATTACATTCTTCTATAAATATACATTCACATATCAATTAGAGATCATTGACAGATTAGGTACATGAATTGGCATCTAATGGATCCTATTGGCATCCACGTTTGGTATCCACTAGATACCAATACATATGGCTAATCTGTTAGTTTCAGTACAATTATTCTTATATTTTTATAATACCTATTAACAGCTTCAATCAAAGTATTAGTTCCTAGTTTTTGTTTGTGGAATATTTGTTGTTAAAGAGCATTTATAGTCTATAAATATAGCACCGAACACATGAGACCAATGTATAGATGACAAAAAAGAGTCTGAAAATAGAGGATGTTACAAAACAAATGTAAATTTTAAGATGGGATTAATCAAAGGCCCCCTGAAAAATCAAAAGCCCCTGAAAAAATATTACAAGCCCCCACAGATAATATTTACTACAGAAGATATACAGATTCAGCATAGACATGGGAATATTAGATGATCAGGAGGAAAAGAAACATCAACATTTCTGATTACAAGAATTTTTACAAAACACCAGGATGCGACTTTTAGGATATATTTTTCTTCCTCTCTAATACATCTTAGTTCAGGTAAAAGAAAGTCTCTAAAAACAGAAAAGTAAATGGTTAAGTTCCTCTCATAGCACATAAGGAAAATGCATTTACATATTAAAAAAAGAATATTTTGATTTTTAAAATGCATGATGCCATTCAAGTTTTAACAGATATATTCATTTAATATTTTTCTAACCCTTCCTCCAAAAGGATTCAGAGTTCATAAATATTTTCTATTTTAAAAGACTCACTAGTGAAGGAAGGCAGGAAAGAAACATTATCTGCAGGTAAAAATATAATAACTCTACCAGCTTTACTGCTGGGTAAGCATACCTTTAGAAAAGGGGAATACACTATAAGAAAAGATTGCTTGCCTCCCTCCACTCAAGAAGAGTAGCGACATACTATGAGATATTTACCTCTGCTGCCGATAAAGACAGCACATTAAAACAGAAATGCATTAGTACACTCCAGCCCTATTGTTCCCACAGTTGCACCAGAAGATACACAAATACACAGACACACACACTCTCTCATACACCTACACAGCATTTATTTTTCTCTTAAGAAGGCTTTCAAAGTAGATGGATCATCCAAAAAGAGTTTGATAGAGATTTGCAAGGAATTTAGATATCTTTCTCACTCATTATTTGAGTACAAAATAGTTTCTCCGTATTGGTAAATGAATGCAGGGACTTGGTGCCCATTTCTGAGCATTACTTAGATCTCAAGTCATTAAAATGTACCAGGCATTTTTCTGCAGAGAGAAGACAACAAATGATTAGCTGAAGGAGCATTGACTTTGCATTCAGAGGATCAATTTTGACAGCCCATATTATGTCTATAAGCCAGGAAATGTCTGGCAAACATTTTTCACCAGTGTGCATTTCAGATCTATGTTGCTTCCCAAAATTCAGAGAAAAGAAGGGTAGAATTCATTTGGATATGAGCTTTTATGCAGCTAGACTAAACACCACAGAAACACCAACAAACTGGAAGGCCTATAATTTTAAGTGACTAGAATTAGCAAAAGCATAAAGAATTTTCTAAGCCTTTGAGCATATAAGAATACTGTGGCCAGAGCCCTATCCCAAAAAAGTGCAAAATTATGCCAAGGAGCTTCTCACAAATTATTAGGATTCTTTCTGAGAAATCCCTAAGCAGATTACCACTTAATTACTCAAGTGTTTGCACTAAGCAGAACAAAATCAAGAAAAACCACCATTTCTCCTTACTGAGGCACTGTAAAAAACCTGTGACCAAAGTCAAAGGATAGTCCCTCAAGAATTCTCTGCTTAAAGCTGAACACTGAGAGCCAGGCATGGTGGCTTACACCTGTAATCCCAGCACTTTCGGAGGCCAAAGCAGGTGGATCGCTTGAGTCCAGGAGTTCGAGACCAGCCTGTGCAACACAGCAAAACCCATCTCTACAAAAAACTGCAAAACTTAGCCAGGTGTGATGGCATATGCCTGTATCCCTGCTACTCAGGAGGCTGAGGTGGGAGGATCGCTTGAGCCTGGGAAGTTGAGGCTGCAGGGAGCTGAGATCATGCCACTGTACTCTAGCCTGAGTGACAGAGTGAGACCCTGTCTCCAAAACAAACAAACAAACAAAAAGGCTGAACACTGGTGAAACAAAAATTCAACTGGTCTTTATTTAACACGGGTCCACTATATGCAATGAAACGCTAAACCTTTAGGCAAAAGAGGCAATTTTGCACTACTTGGTATTAAACATAAAAGGTCTGAGAGGATAAAAAATTAAGATGAGGAAAAGTAGGTTTAAAATGTTACAATATTATAGGTAAAGAACGAATATCCCTAATATATAGAGAACTAATAAACAATGAAGAAAAAAACAAAATCATTCAAAAAATAGGCAAAAGACATAAGCAGTTTACAAAAAAGATATACAAATAGCCCTGAACCTTATAAGATATTGAACTTTACCCACAGTAATAGGAACGAAAATTAAAACTACAAAGAGATATGTTTCTTATCTATGAGAACGGCGAAATTCAAAAGCTTAAAATAAATACTCTCTTAAAGAAGCTGTAAGAAAATAGGCAACTCATGCATTGCTGGGGTGGGTGGTAGGGTATCGAAAACAGTACAACCCCTGTGGAGGAGAATTTGACATTATCTAACAGAATTATATGTGCATTTACCCCTTGACTCAACAATCCTGCTTCTAGGAACCTACCCTGAGGATATAGCTCCAACCACATGGAAAAACAGTTCTCAGGAATTTTTTTTTTTTTTTTAAGTTTTAAAGTGTTTTGCATACGGTAAAATTCACTCTTTCTAGCAAACAATTCTGTAAGTTCTGACAAATGCATATAGACCTGTAATCATCATCATAATCAAGATAAGAAGAAACAGTTTCAGCACTCCCCAAAATTCCCTATGGCCCTTTGTAGTCAAATTGTTTCCTGATGCCTAGCCCTTGGCAAACACTGATCCATTTTCTATCTCTAGAGTTTTGACTTTTTAGAATTGTCATATTGATAGACTCATATAGTTTATAGCCTTTTGAACCTGGCTTCTTCCATTGAACATAATGCATTTGAGATTCATCTGTGTTGTTTCATGCATTCTGCAGTTTACTCCTTTTTATTTCAGAGTGGTACTTCAATTATGGATATACCACAGTTCATTTATCCCTTCATGCACTGAAGGACATTTAGGGTGTTTCTAGTTTTGGTAATATATGCACAAAGTTGCTCTAAATATTAAGCTTCAAGCTTCTGAGTGAACATGCTGGTTCAATACCCAGGAGTGGGATTGTTAGGTCATATATATGACCACTCCTAGCTGTATGTTCAACATTATAATAAACTGCCAAACTGTTTTCTAAAGCGACTCTATCATTTCACATTTTCACAGCAATATATGAGTTCCATTTGCTCTATATCCTTGACAGTATGTGGTAATGTATTTTTTTTTATTTTAGCTATTCTAATAGCTGTACAGTTAAAACACTACTTTTTAATAAAAAAAAATTGGAAATCATTTAGTGTCCATGTATAGATTGGCTGAATAAACTATGGTACATCCAAACAATGGACTACTATTTAGCAGTAAAAATAGAATGAGAAATATTTCTATGAATTGATATGGAATAATTTTCAGAATATATTTCAAATGAAAAAAAACAAAGTACAAATACATATGTATTATGCTATTAATAATTATGTTGCTTAAGGTATAATGAAGGGTATACATACAAAAATTAACAACACTCATTACTTACAAAAGGTGGGTAGGAGCAGTGTGGAAAGGATAAGGATGAGAATGGGATTTCACTGAATATATCTTCTTATATAGTTTTGCCTTTGAACCATGTTCATATTTTAAATAGTCAAAAAGTTAAATAAATAAGGATAGTTGAACCCTAAAAAATAATACAAAAAGAAACAAATGAACCTAATTATATATCAATTTGGTAACAATCAAACAGAAGAAAAAAAAATTAGCCAAAAGTGTTTGAACGTAGTACTCTGAACTATATAGACTTAGTGGGATACACTGTAGGATTAAAAGAACTGTGAAGAAATCTTGAACTTAATAACTTTATTGCTTTTAGTGACATTTGCATAATAATTCTGCAACTATTTTCTGGGTATTATATAATTATCCAAAAGAGTAAATATACTGATACTCTGGAAACCAGAATATTTGCAAATACAAATATAGAATGACAGAAAAAACGTATTACATTAGATTGGAATTAGAAGTAAGTTCTAATATTAGCTTTAGAAGTATTAGCTTTAACTCATGATTTATTTTTTTAAGTCTACACATTAATGTAGCAGGTGTATTTCTTAGCTCTGTCCACAAAAGGGGTATACCTAATACCCATGTTAGCTTCTAAATATCGTTTTCCAGTAAACAAAATTAGAACTCTCTGAAGAAACGGCTGATGCCAGGGCTGGGGCAGAGCCTGGGGTTTCTTGTGGAAAAGAAGAGAAATTAAAGAGCAGAGCTCAAAAACTGGATGGATAATTTGGAACAAGTGGAAAATGAAAATGAAAGATAAGATGGAATATAACACATTGTATATAAAATGATTATCCATGTGCCCACACTGACACTACAAAAAATAAGGCGAGAAAAGGAAAGTTTTTTATAGAATGCTGACTAATAAATGTGAAAGAAATGATAAAAATAGGAAATCACAATATCTTATAACAACCATGGCAAGATATGATTCCGGAAAGTGGCATCAATGAATTCTAAAACCACTGGGTGACAAGTTGTTAGGGAACAGGATAGTCACATGGTCTAATGCATTACTAATTACAAAGAAGGATGGGTACCTTTATGGTCAAGAAATCTAGTGAACACCATCTTAATCAATATGTGCCTCCAGATGTGATGCAATGAAAAGAACTTAATATTACCTTTGTAATATTCCTGCCAAAAATGATTAACCTGATTCTAGTCATGAGGATATAACGAGATGTACCTAAACAGATGGATATTAAGGGAGACTAAAAAGATGTAAAAATTAATGTGTAAAATTTGTCTGGATGTGGCTGCAAGGAAAAAAATGAAGGAAAAAAAATCTGCTAGAAAGAACATTATTGGAACAACTGGAGATATTTGTATAAAGGTTGTATATTAAGTGGCAGTGTCACCATCAATGTGAAATTTCCTGATGTAATCACTGTATTGTATGTATATAGAAGAACGTCATTGTCAGGAAACACAGATTACAGTATTTGGAGTTCCAAATATTATGACTGATGCATGCCACTTTCTTCCAAATGGCTCAGTTTTGCGAGAGAAAAGAAACATACACATACACACAAACACACACAGACACACACACACACGCACACCCCTATTCTTTCAAAATCAAATTTTTGAGAGAGAGAGAGGACGTGTCAAGTTTTAATAAGTGAACTATTTAAGTGAAGCATATATGGATACCACATGTGTAACTTTTCTGAAGATGCAAATTTCTTCAAAAGTAAAAGAAAATTTTTAAAAGAGTGTATTACAGAAGAAGTAAAATTGAGGGGTCCTTCAGATAAAAGTAGAATAAGGCATTCTAGGCAAGAAGAAGGGGGTAAAGGATCATATTCCACAGTTGCAATTACTAGCAACTTAGTGCAAGGTAAAGTTCTTTGAATAATCAATGAGACTATAAAAGAGAAATTCTACAAGACCTGAAAAGAGAGGTCGAAGTTTATAATTGAGGCAAATGATTTCAAAATAACAGGGCATTTACACTATCACCACAACCAAAAAAAAAAAAAAAAAAAAAAAAAAAAAAAAAAAGAAAGAAAAAACTTTGAGTTGATGTGAGTCATAATATATCTTTACCAATGGATAGACCTAAAAGAGCAAAGACTGGGAATAAGAAAACCAAAACAGAATGTCTAAAGCATGTCATAACGTTTTCATTCAACCTTCTAAATTGCCCTTTTGGTATTTCATTATATATATGGGCACCTACTTTTCTTTTGATTGCATATGTCCTTAATAGGCCAGATTTCATTAAGAATAGAAGTTTAAAATTCAAAGCCTACAGGTATCAACGGGTATTGGGATTAAGTGATGGATGCTGGCAATTTTAAATCATATTCTCTTAATAGACATACTTTGTATATGAAATATCAAGGACTATTATTTATTCTTACAAAGCACATTATTTTTCTTCACATCAGTGTGGCCCTGTCAGTCTGTTTTTTACTTTGCCCTTTTTTTTGGATAGACACCCAATATAAGCAGTATTATATTTTTGTCATCACATTTAAACCATATCCCTGATGGCAACATTGCTACTCAAGGCCAGTCTATTACTACCATGCTTAGAAAAAAACTAAATTAGAAATCTAGATTTTTATGTGAATCTAATTGACTTGTAGAAGTTGGCGACTAATTTAAAAATTCTTAAGCATTGTGTAGGCCAACAACCAGTATGCAAGCTGCTTCTGGCCCATAGGTTGCCAATCTGCAACCTCTGGTTTAAACTCTAAACTTGTAAAGGCAGCCTTTATTTAAGTCTAAGTTTAAACTCTAAGCTTCTAAAGTAGCCTTTAGCTTATCGAGGAATGATCCTCATTTTCTGTTACCTTCCTGTCAATGGAAAGTTTTACAATCAATATTTTAAAATTTGGGTCAAATATCACAACCACAATTTTTTACAAGCAATTTGACATAATTATTGTCACTATTTCATAGGTGAGAAAAGGGATGCTTAGAAAAATTACATAATTTCCCCTAATATCACAAAGAAAAAAGCTTGTACATTCTAAAAACAAATCTTTTTTGTATACTTTCCAAACACCCTCTGTTATGACTAAATTGTGTTATGACTATAATTGTGTCTCCTCCGCAAATTCCTATGTTGAAGTCCTTAGTCCCAATGTGACTGCATTTGGAGACTGGGCCTTTAAAGGGGTAATTAAAGTTAAATGAGATCATAAGAATGGGGTTTTAATTCAATAGGACTGGTATCCTTATAAAAAGAGGAAGACACACCTTATAAAAAGAGATGTAAGCAAAGAAAAAAACTGTATAAGGATACGGCTAGAAGGCAGCTATCTGCAAGCCAAGGAGAGAGGCCTTAGGAGAAACTAACCCTGGTGGAACCTTGATCTTGGACAGCCAGCCTCCAGAAATGTGAGAAAACAGATTTTTGTTTAAATCACCCATTCTGCAGCCAACTTAATTTATTTGCCAACTGTTAAGGAACAGTGGTAACCATGTCATCCACACCACTGGTCATAGAGTATGGGTCACATAAGTATTTGTTGACCAAATAATTCATGTCAGATTTCTCTCTCCAGATTTTGGTGTCTCTTTTGAAGTATAGAATCAACAGGAGGGAATTGTTAATGTAAATACAAATGCCATGTAATAGAAAGCCTTCTGAGATGTCTTGATTATTGTTGTGCTGCAGTAATTTTGAAGTAATGGGACGTATTAATTTGCTAGGGCTACCATTACAACATAGAAATATGTTTATGTTCTAGGGCTCCAGGCACCAGGAGCTCCATCCTCATCAGGGACCTTGTTAAAAAATGCAGACTTGGACTCATTCTCAATCTGTATAATCACAATCTACATTTCAATATGCTTCCCAGGTGATTCCTATGCACGTTAAATTTCAAGAAACATGGTTCTACAACACAGTTCTTAAGTTGGGTCCTAGGGGTAAAATGAATTCCATAAACTCCCTGAAATTTCATGCAAAAGTTTTTGTGACAGCATATATGTACATTTTACCGGGAAATGACTCCATATATTTTTACCAAACTTTCAAAGTAATACATGACCCCAAACAGATTAAGAATGACTGCCATACAGGATTCTATGCCACGGTTACCATGCTTACAGATTAAAAGTCACAATATTCCAAAAACTATGCTGTTCTCAATGAGGTCTGTTGAAGAATGACAAGAATGAAGGTCAGAACGTCACAGTGGGTCACGAAAGACCTTATCTGAAGAATTTATTCACACCATGCAAGAACTATGCCAAGAAACCAGTTTGGAAACATCTAAATAAATAATTCTCTACATGAGGTTTGAGATTAAGAATGTGCACTTGAAGAAGATTCAAACTGAGAAGTAAATAAATATAAGGTAGAATTTTTTTAAGATAGAATGCCATTAGATGACAGTGAAGTGCCAAATTTTTGTTTTAAGAGCTCAATCAGCAAATCTTTAATATGAATTGTTTGATTTGAGATATGGAACCATTTAAAAATATTAACTTCCAAGTACATTCTTACAGTACTACTTTTATGAGAAACCTCCCACACATTTTACTAGTCTCATTTTCTTCATCTTCTCTGGACCTCACAGGACAAGGCAAAGAAGGAGCATGGCACAGAAATTAAAAGGACCTTACCCAGGATCTTCAATGGGTTCATTATAAAGATTGGTTTCCTTTTATATATCACAGTTTCAATGATATATAAGAACTGTGTATATATTTTATTTTTTATCTTATCATCTAACCATCTCTTCAGGTACTGTACGATCCAAGGGCACAGACTATGTCTAACTCATAAGCCACAGTATCTGGCAGAATTTCATCTTCTTCATGGGCATGCAAAATGTAGGTTAAAGGAGTTAGTTGGTTCTTCTTCTTGAGACTGATGCTTTATTGCGCTACTACTGTGACTGATCATCTGTGATGGAATCTAATATCTGAAAGTTTGTCCTCCAGGGTGAATCCACATCCTAACACACCAGTCATTCCAGGCAAGTAGGGAGAATGTTAGAAAATATTCAGGGGAATAAAGTCCCCTCTATCTCTTTCTATCTCCATGAGTCATTAGGCCAATAGTTGGTTCATTTTAGTTTAAAGTGGTCCAATAGATAACACTCAAAAGACTTTTCTTAGCTCTATTAAGAGCTGGTAAGAGTTCTTGCAATCCATGTGCAGTAGGGATAGGATGAAACTTTCAAGCTTTGTTAACTATTAATGTACTTCATTTACATAATAAACATATCCTAGTAAAATATAAACTTTAAAAATGATAAATAAAATTATTCACTTAAATAGCAGAAGTGTGTCCCCTCAATAATGAAACTTATATAAAAGAATGTAGTTTACAGCCAAGCATGGTGGCTCACGCCTGTAATCCCAGCACTTTAGGAGTCCAAGGTGGGTGGATCACGAAGTCAGGAGATTGAGGCCATCCTGGCTAACACAGTGAAACCCCATCTCCACTAAAAAATACAAAAAATTAGCTGGGCATGGTGACGGGTGCCTGTAGTCTCAACTTCTGGGTAGGCTGAGGCAGGAGAATGGCATGAACCCAGGAGGCAGAGCTTGCAGTGAGCCGAGATCAAGCCACTGCATTCCAGCCTGGGCAACGGAGTGAGACTCTGTCTCAAAAAAAAAAATAAATTTAATTAAATTTAATTTAATTTTAAAAAAAAGAATGCAGTAGTTTACATTCTTATGATAGCTCCTGAGATGTTCTATCAAACTTAAATGCTAAGGTTGTAGACATAAAAATAATATCTTTATTTGTTTTTCAGCTCAAACAGTAACAGTTTAAACATTGCCAATTCACCTTTTGAAGTCAAAGAGGAATAATAATAGAGGCAGGCATAATGACAATAGAGATATATAACAGAAGTCAGCAAGGAAGAGTAATGAAGATAGAACAGAAACCAATGTTTCCTCATCATCCTTTAAGGAGCAAGGATTTGTGAAATCCTATGGGGTAGAGACTACCGCCTCTACTTAATAGGTGAAGACACTCAGCTTAACGATTAAACAGTGTATCCAAGATTACAAAATTAGGACAAGTTTTGGGAAAGAGATAAAAGCAAGAGAGTAGTAACGGTGTAACAGGAGATAAGTACGGGGAAGAAGTAGTGAATCCAGTTTGATCTGGAGAAAGGAAGCAAGCACTTAAAAAAAAGGCTACTGACTACAGGAGTAAATGATTCCTTACACATGTCAGTGGCCATTTTAAAAGTAAATGATATGATTATTAAGAATTTTTTAAAACTTAAATGGCAGAACCAGGATTTGAACACTGTCTGACTCTAAAGCTCATGCTCCTAAACACTACACTCACAAAGAGACATCCAGTTAATGCAAATGATAAATATTTAGAAAAAAAACATTTAACAGGAAATCTCAAAGGTCATAATAGTTTTATTTTTAAAAACACATTAAACATCCTTCTAACAACAAAGAAAGATATAAAAATATGTACTAGTTAAGGCACTTAATCTTATTCTTCCCTGACAGTGACCCAGAACTAATCTATGAGGTTATGAATATGTCACAAAATTCCCAGTTACCCTGTAATCACTCATATGTTTATTTCCTCCAGAAATGCACTCTCAACTTTCTGGAATCTTTGTGTATTTTCCATCTGAGCCATTTCTCAAGGTAAAGAATCTATTTGTTCACTCCCCAGCTTTTGAAGTAACATTTTTTTTGTTTGTCTCCAGTAACTGTTGCAGTTTCAGCCGAGGTCACCTAGACCTTCTGTCTCTAGGTAGGTAAACTCTACTCTTCCCTTAATGTAGTTCCCAGTCAGTACAGAATTTAAAAACCCTGAAACTTTTCAAAATAGAGGAGTGAATTTAAAATTTAAATTCTTGAAAAAGAATCAGGATCTAAATTATCTTAGTGTATCTTCAATTTCCTTATATTGAGTCTTATTTGTATTCAAAATGGTACTTAATATCCAGAAGATCATATAAACTACATTATATGGATAAACTCTTCATCACATCTCAAACATACTATTTAAGCTTAAAAATAGTCTCACTTCCCCGCATCAAATGTTAGTTACCTCTTCATCATCTTCCTCGTCTTCAACATCCAGAATTCCTGAATCCTGTTCAGACTTAGGACTAGTGCTTTCTATCTCTGTATCAAAGATTATATATGCATCTTTCTTAGATTTCCTCTTGCTACCTATTCTGGGTTGTTGCAAGACGATGTTATCCAGGTTTCTTTGCTGCTGGGCCTAGGATAGAGAAGAACACACAAACACACCAAAAAGGTGGGGGTAAGGAGAGAGAAAGAAAGAAAAAAGAAACAAAACTTAATTAAGCTTTCCACAAACTTCTAATTTTGAACAAATTGATATCTTAAAGAAAATACTACAACAAAAGGCCTTAGTACATAAAGTTTTAGTATCAGATATAAAGCCAAACACATTAATGTATACCTTTTTAACCCTGGAGCTATCGTATTTTAACTCATTTTCCAAGTTAACACAGAAAACAGATAACCAGTCAATATTATCATAAGACTTTTCAAATACATCCATTAAATCATCACAAAAAGAAATCTATCCAGTTTTGCCTTAGTAGGCCAGGAGATTAGTGCCTACTATTTATCTATGACAAGAAAATACCATATTGAGACCATAATGGTTGAAGGAAAAGGGTGGGAGCTTAGAATTAATTTTAATACATTTAGGCTTAAGATACTGTTAAAAACAGTTATGTGGATATAAGAGACCAGTGAAATATAATCAGGAGAATGAATTATCTTCAGAAAGTGATTTGAACTAAGTAATTGAATAGGATTCCATGACTGTGATCTGTGGAAAGCAGGGTTTTAAAGGGTTTTTTCTTCTGAACCCCAGAAAAGGTAGTGTAATCCCTTCAGCTTAAAAAAAAAATAGACTGATATGGTGGCATGGTTTCAACAGATACAGAGAGGTAGAAAGTGGGACTATCCAGAGTCAACAACAGAAGCATTAAACCACATTAAACCACATTAAACCACATTAGAGCTAGAAGTTACCTTAATTGCCACTCAGGAAAATGAGGCTAGAAAATAAAGGATTTGTTTGAAGTCACAAGGCAAGTGAGTGGTAAATCAGAAGCTCAAAGTATGGTCTCCTAAATTTCAAATTAGTGACATTTCCACTACACCAACAGTCCCTCAAAGCATGATCAAAATGTTACCCAAAAATGAGTTGTGGTCAAATCAACAGGAAACACTGCATCCCATAAGCCCTCTTACAGATACGCAATGCACACTAACAGAACAAAAGCTGGGAGAGGTCCTATTTTAAAGAAACTTATTTAATTTGGTTTAATCCAGCATGTTCCAAAAACATTTCCCAAGGGAACTTTCCTTTTTTCTTTCTTTTAATGTAATATTTGGTATTACCCCAAGATATAAAGCTTAAGAATGTGACTTCTGAAAGTATACATTTCTTAATCAATATAAGATATTTCTCCTCAGTGGCAAATAGAAATTAGTTCAGGAGAAAAATCAGTCTCCAATCTTCTGTACAAGGTTAATGAAATGAAGATAAATATAAAGTATAAGAAGTTAGTCCAGGCATAGTGAAATGAGACAATTATAACAAGGCAGAGAAAAACTTCAACTATGTGAACTAGTTTCTGCCAAGAAAATGAAAAGAATCTACATTCCAGAGATTTGAATCAATGGACATACTTGTTTCTCTGCATATCACCCATTGATATTTTGGTTAGATTTACATAAATACATGGCTTCAGTAACAAACTGAGATCGAGAAGTACCCCAAATCATTTAATTTAGGTTTGTACATAAGACACAATATCCTCCAAGCCTTCCAGAAACCAAGTTAAATAGAATATTCTATTTTTCTCAAAAGTAAGATGTTCTTCCCCACTTACTTCCAATGCAAAATATACAAAAAGGGATCAAGGACTCCAGGGGCACAAAGGAAGGTACAACTTTCTTTAAAACTTTCATATTTTAAAAAAGCAAGCTCTCACCTAGAAAGTGATCATTTGCTCGCTTAACTCTATCCTCTTTCAGTACAGCAAAACCAAACGCTTTCATAAGTAACTCATATTTTATTGAATCCCAAGTTAATTATATTTCCTTCATAATCAATAAAATATTGTCAGTGTTTCAAAAGCAATGAACAAATGAAAGTTATCATCTATTCAAAATGTATGTTATGGTACTGGCAAGAGGTGGTGAAGACTAAATACTGATATAAATACATAACTACATATAATATATATAAAAATGAAAATATGACATTGAAGTCCATGAAAATCAAAAAAAGAAAAAGCCCTTCAGAGATCTTTTCTAATATGCTATGCTGTTTCATCAAGACCATTGATTCTATTCTATCCCTCCAGAGACAACCATTATAATAACGTGGCAAAGAAGCAGCTGACTGACTTCTGCTGACTGGGCTGGAGTAGAGGGAGAGGGATACAAGGAATACTAACAGCAACTAGATCTGAGAAAGCATTTAGGTGTTTTCATTTTCTTAGTTGTTCATTCTATTTGTAAGTAATTTTTACACACTTTACCACCTCTTTCTCAAGAGTACTTCATATATATTCTTCTCTGATTTCCTAATATAGAGAAATTGAGCAAGGTTTATTCCTCAAACCCTTATCCCTCAAACCACTCTTTCTACTCTCCCAAAATCCAGTAGCACATGTCCCGTTTCCTACTACTAATGTGTGTTCCACCATCGCCTCATTTCCATCGTACCTAAAATGGAACTCATCACCTTCCTATTACAATCCCCCTACCTAATGCATCCAGGCTCTTCTTAAACCACATTTGTTCTCATGTCAATTAGATATAAGGGAAATTGGGGCAGGGGCAGAGGGATTTAAACAAGTTTAAACTTCATAATCTATCACTTAGATTCCACCATAATGGAAGCTAAACCTAATTTTCCAATGTACTTACCCAATATCCTCCAAGATGAATCTTCCAATTGAGTGAGACTCTACCTCCTAATACGCTGGGTAAATTTCCACTTCTATATCCTTAGTTATGCCATTTCTCTACCTGATTACCTTTCGTTGCCTCAATCTAACCCTTCCTACAAAACCCAAGTAAGATTCTTCTTCCTTTAGAAAGCCATTTCTCACTGCTCTAACTCATGATGTTTTCTCTCTGTACTCCTACCTTCAGTCAAACACGTGTTAAATGTCCACATGGTACCAAGCATTGTGTTGCACACTGGTGATACAAATAAATAAGATGGAGACCCTGACCCCTGAATCTCATATCATACTATTACAGGAAGCTAATCAATAAATAAAAGATAAATATGCTTTTTCAGAGATAAATGGAAAGAGTAACCATTCCAGAAGAATGAAGCAGCATGAGAAAGGACTATGTATGAAAAAAATATTATCCCCTCAGGAAACGGCAAGTAACTTTGTATAATTAGACTATAGTTTATAAAGCAGTAAGAGGAGATAAAGTTAAAGATGCTATATAAAGCATTTTCAATGTTAGAGAAACAATAAAAGAATGTAAGCAGGCAAATAATGGGATCAGCTTTACAATTCAGACAAACCCTCAAGAAGTAGGGGAGTGGTCAACTGAGAAAAGACAAAGACTGGAAACAGGAAATCTAATATAGATCACTAAAACAGTCCAAATAACATTATGAGAACTTGAATAAAGGTAGCAACAGATTATAAGAAGCAAAAGTAACAGAATTAACTGACTTAAATGTGGTACATGGAAGAGAAGAAGGAAATAAGAATAACTCCAAGTATTCTGGCCTTGATGACTAGACAGTAGGGCCATTCCAAGCAATAGGAACCATGAAAATAGTAAGTTGAATGCAGGATAAAAAAAAGATGAGTGCCATAAACCTGTTGAGTATCCAGGTGAAAATGACAGTCAAGCACCTCAGTGTATATAACTCTTTCAGGATAAGAAAAACACTTTACCATTCTTAGACTGCCCCAAGTCCAGAAAGTGACATACACATAGTAAATTTAGATATTTATTATATAAAAAGAACAAGTAACAAAAGGGAATCCATGTGAAAATGAGATTTGGCCCAGTAAAAATTTATAGAAGACTTTACTTGAGTGCTTTTCTACCCATTAGAAGTTAGGGGAGAACCCAAAAGCATGACCTAACCTGGACTGTCAAACTAATTCACTATTAACACTTCTAAAACTGTCAAAGTGTGTCTATGAGGCATCTTACACATGCCATTAAATAAACATTTCTTGTGGAATACAACTTTCAGGGCTACCTAGCAATAAGACTCAGAGAATTAAAAATAATAAGAATCAAAAGCTAAAGGCTCCTGACTTTCTCAACCCAATACTGACCTCTAGTGGATTAGAGGCATACATACAAATGACCTTTAGAATAAGAAACTAGTTGAAAGGTTTAGGCTTACAGATTGGAGGCCTTGGAGGCCTAATATAATTATATAGCCTTCAATAACAGGGGAGAAACAAAGCTTCTTGGAGAAAGATAGGTCTTACTCTGCAACTTATTAATTGGGCAGGTTAATTCTCTGTGCAATATCCTTATCTATCTATCTATCTACCTATCTATATAGATTAATCAAACCTACCTCGAAGCGGCCACAAGGCTTAAATGAGAAAATACATGTGAAGTCTCTTAAATTAAAACAAAAAAACAAAAAAGCAAACAAACAAACAAAAAAACTCTACCTATCTTGCCGCTGAAAAAGAAATAGGAATCTTTTTTTTTTTCTTTTTGAGACAGGGTCTCACTGTCACCCAGGCTGGAGTGCAGTGGCACGATATCGGCTCACTGCAACTTCTGCCTCCTGGGTTCAAGCGATTCTCATGCCTCAACCTCCCGAGTAGCTAGGATTACAGGCATGCGCCACCACACTCGGCTCTGTTTTTGTATTTTTAGTAGAGACGTGGTTTCACCATGTTGGCCAGGCTGGTCTCGAACTCCTGACCTCAAATGATGCACCCACCCCGGCCTCCCAAAGTGCTGTGATTACAGGCGTGAGCCACCGCACCCAGCCAGGAATCTTGTTTCACTATCTACTATGGAAACATCTGAAACCCAGCAATATTTCTATACATAATAATTAATGCACCTAACATCACTGTATAACAAATTTTGCATTTACATATATTTCAAGTATTATGTTTCTGTAATGGACACAATTAGTGCTTCACTTAAATCCTCTGTTTCATCTCTTATTCCAGCTACCATCAGCAACCAGTTCTGAACAGGCCTGGAAGCATCACATAACATAACCTGACATCAGGTTACTTGGATACTTGTATACTTGGATACTTACAGTTTACTTCTTGCTGCCTGCCCTAGGACTTTTCTAATACCAGAATGTGGAACCCCACAAGAAATACTTAGCACTCCTGGAGCACAATCTGGAAGTAAAACAACTCTTGAAAAGCAGCTGACAGAAATGTTTCTTTGCTTTGTTCCTTCCATAGTCAGTTCCAAAAGTCTTCTCAGAGAGTCCCATGGATTAAGGAACCAGACTGCCCTAGCACTGTACCATTGTACTAACTCTCCCACCTTCTCTTTTCATTCCTCCTAACTCTGACTTCTGTTTCATGAGATCATACTATTGAATAAACCAGACACGTATCAACTCCCCAGGCTAAGAGAAACCAAAGCTAAAATAACATCCCATCAACAATATAGTAAAGTAGAATTGTGATCCCTTGTTTAGTGTCTGAAGTCCAAAGGATAACCATGAAAATAAATGTCAAAATCAAGACAGGAAGAATCCAAAGTTGCCACTTCAAGTCTCACCAAACAAAATTAACTGTAAAGAAGCTGTAATTTCAAACCAGGGTTTTTTCACACTTATCAGGACTGGCTCTGGATTCCATCTTTCTTTGGCAACCCACTCCAGTATCAGATTAAAACAAACAAACAAAATGAAAACAAAACAAAATCAAAGTGATTTAAAATGAAGGAAAAAGACCATCTTAAGATAATCTCAAAAAAGTTATTTGTATGTTATTGTCCATAGGAATGTATTTATGTGAACATGTGCATGTGTGCTTCATGTGATATTTTAAAACAAAGAAATAGACAGTTTTCTACACCTTCATCATGACCCAAAGGATTTCCATCAATATGGTTATTATACTTAGGACCTTTTTTATTTAAATTGAGGAAGGTGGTCACTATATCACCTTTAAAGTTCTAATAGTTACCCCAGGCCCAGGCAGATCTCCAAGTTCCTGAAGCACTCATCTCCCGGACAAGGAGCATGGGCTGCCTCCACCTCCCACACCCCGCCCCTGCTGGCCAGTGCAGAGAACTTGGGACCAAGATTTCCCAGCTCCACACCTAGGCATAACTCTGGGCACTTGGTGGTCCCCCCCCACTGGATTCTCCTTCAGCACTAGTGCTTGTGCCTGCCACTGGCAGACCTGTAGGTGGGCCTGCTGGGTCTGACCCTTTCCATCTTACCCATCACTCCCCCAACCCCTAGGGCAAAGCTGGAAGCTGAGACCAGGGTGCACTCCACAGATCAGACCATTGCCTGAGGCAACAAGGAGCTTTCTCCCAATAAACAAGGATCAGATATATACCCAACCACACTGGGCACAATCAGCACTGACCCACATGCTGGCTTGCAAGTCCAATCACAGACTCATAAAATCTGCAGACAGAAGTTCATAGGCCATAGAAGAAAAGCCAAAAGACCCTGCCCAACATTCTCTGTAGTGATAGGCCTTAGGGAGGGTGAAAGAGAAGGGGAAATACATACATATATATATATATATGCAAAAAATAAAAATTTAAACATTCTATCCACATGAAAATGATTACAGGCCAGGAGCAGTGGCTTGTGCCTGTAATCCCAGCACTTTGGGAGGCCAAGGTGGGCTGATTGCTTGAGCTCAGGAGTTCAAGACCAGCCTGGGCAACATGGTAAAACTCCATCTCTAACTAAAAAAAAAAAGCTGGGCACCTGTGGCTGTGATCCCAGCTATTATGGAGGCTGGGGTGAAAGGATCACTTAATTTCAGGAGGCAGAGGTTGCAGTAAGCTGAGATCATACCATCATACTCCAGCTTGGGTTATAAAGTGAGACCTTGTCTCCAAAATAGAAAAGAATTACAGAATTTTTTTTTTTAAGATGGAGTTTCGCTCTTGTTGCCCAGGCTGTAGTGCAATGGCATGATCTTGGCTCACTGCAACCTCCACCTCCCGGGTTCAAGCAAAGAATTACAGAAATTCGAAGTGCCAATGTCTCCAGCTGAGAAGGAAGCAGTACAAATATTCTGGCACCATGAAAAACCTGAATGTATTGACACAACCATAGGATCACACAAGGTCTCCAGCAATGGCTCCTAACCGAAATGTAAATTTAAAATTTAGAGTTGGGGAGTGATGGGTAAGATGGGAGGTGTCAGACCCAGCAGGCCCACCTACAGGTCCCGCAATTGGCCAGGCTGATCTCTTCTTTAACAAATAAAGAAATCAAAATGGATTGCAAAGAAGCTCAATGACATCTAAGAAAAAGTTGAAAATCAACACAAAGAAACTTCTAAATTAATCAAGGAAATGAAGAGAAAGATAAATACATTAAAAGAAATTAATTAGAGCTTCTGGAATTGACAAACTCACTTAGGGAATTTCAAAATACAATAGAAAGTTTTAGCAACAGGCTGGACAAAGTGGAAGAAAGAATTTCAGACTTTAAAGACCAGTCTTTGAACTAACCCAATCAGACAAAAATAAAGAAAAAATAATTTTTAAAAATGAACAAAGTCTTCAAGAACTATGAGATTATGTAAAACAATCAAACCTATGAATTACTGGCATTCCTAAGAGTGAAGAAGAAAAAGTCAACAACCTGGAAAACGTATTTCAGGGAATAATTAAAGGTAACCTCCCTAATCTCACTGGAGAGGTAAACATACAGATATAAAAAATCCAAAGAACACCTGCAAGATACTACACAACATGAACATCATCAAGGCATATATTCAACACACTATCCAAGGTCAACCCTAAAGGAAAAATCTTACGGTAGCTAGAGAAAAAGGTCATATAACATACAAAAGGATACCCATGAGGCTAACAGTGAACTTCTCAGTAGAAATCTTACAAGACAGGAGAGATTAGGAAAATATTTTCAGTATTGTTACAGAAAAGAAATTCGAACCAAGAATTTGATATCCAGCCAATTAAACTTCATAAGCAAAGGAGAAATAAAATCTTGTCCAAACAAGCAAGCACTAAGGGAATTTGCTATGACTAGGCCCACCTTAAAAGAGATCCTTAAGGGAGTTCTCTCTCTTTTTTTTTTTTTTTGTTTTGTTTTGTTTTGTTTTCTTTTGATGGAATCTTACTCTGTCGCCTGGGCTGGAGTGCAGTGGTGCAATCTTAGCTCACTGCAATCTCCACCTCCTGGGTTCAAGCTATTCTCATGCCTCAGCCTCCTGAGTAGGTGCACGCTACCATACCCGGCTAATTTTTTGTGTTTTTAATAGAGATGGGGTTTCATCATGTTGGCCAGGCTGGTCTCAAACTCCTGACCTCAAGTGATCTGCCTCCCTTGGCCTCCCAAAGTGCTGGGATTACAGGCATGAGCCACCCTCACCAGGCCCCTTAAGGGAGTTCTAAACATGGAAACAAAAGAACAATACCTGCTACTACAAAAGCACACTTAAGTACATAGCCCACAAGACCCTATAAAGCAATAACAATAGAAACTAAAAAGCAACCAGCTAACAATTTCAATATTAACCATGAATATAAAGTCTAAATTCCCTACTTAAAAGGCACTGATATGCAAGTTGTGTTTAAAAAAAAAAAAAGAAAGAAAGAAAGAAAACAAGGCCCTTCCACCCTGTCTTTAAGAGATCCATCTCACATGTAATGACACCCATAGGCTCAAGGGATTTGGGCCTACTAATAGGCACAAATAGAAAACAAAACAAAAAAAAGCACAGGTTACCATTCTTACATCTGATAAATCATACTTTAAGCCAACAACTATAAAAAAGGACAAAGGAGGGCATTATATAATAATGAAAAGTTCAATTCAACAAGAAGACTTAACTATCCTAAATATATATGCACCTAACATTAGAGAACACAGATTCATAAAACAAGTTCCTCTTGACCTAAGAAAAGACTCAGACAACCACACAAAAATAGTGGAGGACTTCAATACCCCGCTGGTAATAGACAGATCACAAAGGCAGAAAACTAACAGACATTCTGGACCTAAATTCAACAGTGGACTAATTGGACCTAACAGACATCTACAGAACACTTCACCCATCAACCACAAATATACATTCTTCTCATTTATAGAAGGAACATACTCCAAGATCAATCACATCATTGGCCATAAGGAAAGTCTCAGTAAACCAAAAAAAAAAAAAAAAAACCTGAAATCATACACTCTCAGAGCACAGTGGAATAAAAACAGAAATCAATACCAAGAAGATCTCCCAAAATCACACAATTACATAGAAATTAAACAACTTGTTCCTGAATAACATTTGAGTAAACAACAAACTGAGACAGAAATCAAAATATTCTTTGAAATAAATGAAAACAGAGACACAACATACCAAAATCTCTGGGATGCACCAAAAGCAGTGTTAAGAGGAAAGTTTATAGCCCTAAACATCTACCTAAAAAAGTTAGAAAGAACTCAAATTAATGATCTAATATCATATCTAGAGAAATGAGAAAAACAAGAACAAACTGACTCCAAAACTACCAGAAGAAAAAGCCATCAGAGAACAATTGAAAAATATTGAGATGCAAAAAAATGCATACAAAATATCAATGAAATTAAAAGTGTGTTGTTCTAAAGAAAAAACTAGATTGATAGATTATGATAGATTAACAAATAAAAAAGAGAGAAAATCCAAAATAGCACCATCAGAAATGACAAAGCTGGCCAGGTGCAGTGGCTCATGCCTGTAATCCCAGCACTTTGGGGAAGGCCAAGGCAGGCAGATCACCTGAGGTCAGGAGTTTGAGACCAGCCTGGCCAACATGGTGAAACCCCATCTCTACTAAAAATATAAAATTTGACAGGCGTGGTGGCACACACCTGTAGTTCTAGCTACTAGGGAGGCTGTGGCAGGAGAATCACTTGAATCCAGGAGGCAGAGGTTGCAGTGATCCGAGATCACGCCATTGCACTCCAGCCTGGGCAACTGAGTGCAAAAAAAAAAAAAGAAATGACAAAGGTGATATTACAAGAGATACCATAGAAATATAAAAGATCCTCAGGGCCTAGTATGAATGCCACTATGCACACAAAGTGGAAAATCTAGAGGAAATGAATAAATTCCTAGGTAACACAACCTCTAAAGATTAAATCAGGAAGATAGTGAAACCCTGCTAGACCAATATCGAGTTCCAAAATTGTATCAGTAATGAAAAAAAACCTACCAACCTAAGAAAAGCCCTGGACTAGATGTATTCATACCCAAATTCTACAAGATGTACAAAAAACAACCATTGGTACCAATTCAACTCACATATAGACCAAACAACACAATAGAGAACCCAGAAATAAAGCCACACACCTACAACCATCTGATCTTCAACAAAGCCAACAAAAATAAGCAATGGGAAACGGAGTTCCTAATTCAATAAATGGTGCTGGGATAACTGGGTAGGTACATACCAAAGAATGAAACTGGACCCCTATCTTTCACATATACAAAAATTAACTAGGATGGATTAAAGATTTCAATGGAAAACCTCAAACTATTAAAATGCTAGAAGAAAACCTAGGAAATGTCATTCTAGACATTAGCCTTGGGAAATACTTTATGTCTAAGTCTACAAAAGCAAATGCAACAATAACAAAAATTGATAAATAGGGCCTAATTAAACTAAAGAGCTTCTACACAGCAAAAGAAACTATCAACAGAGAAAACAGACAACCTACATAGAGAAGGGGAGAAAATACTTGCAAACTATGCATCTGATATCCAGAATCTATAAGTAACTTGAACAATTCAACAAGCAAAAACAAATAACCCCATTAAAAAGTCAGCAAAAGACATGAACAGGCACTTCTCAAAAGAAGACATACAGCAAACTTAGCCGGGTGCAGTGGCTCACGCCTGTAATCCCAGCACTTTGGGAGGCTGAGGCAGGCGGATCATGAGGTCAAGAGATCAAGACCATCCTGGCCAACATGGTGAAACCCCGTCTCTACAAAAAGTACAAAAATTAACTGGGCGTGGTGGCGCATGCCTGTAATCCCAGTTACTTGGGAGGCTCAGGCAGGAGAATCACTTGAACCTGGGAGGCAGAGGCTGCAGTGAGCTGAGATCGCGCCACTGCACTCCAGCTTGGCGACAGAGCCAGACTCCGTCTCAAAAAAATAAAAAAATAAAGAAGACATACATCAACAAACAAAAATATGAAAAAATGCTCACCATCACTAATCATCAGAAATGCAAATCAAAACCACAATGAGGTGCCATCTCACACCAGTCAGAATGGCTACTATTAAAAAGTCAAAAAACAACAGATGCTGGTGAGGCTGCAGAGAAAAGGGAATGCTTATACATTGTCAGTGGGAATGTAAATTAGTTCAGCCACTGTGGAAAGCAGTTTGGAGATTTCTCAAATAACTTAAAACAGAACTACCATTTGACCCAGCAATCCCATTATTGAGTATATATCCAAAAGAAAACAAATCATTCTGTCAAAAATACATATGAACTCACGTGTTCATTGCAGCACTATTTACAATAGCAAAGATGTGGAATCAACCTAGCTGCCCATCAACGGTGGACTGGATAAAAAAATGTGGTACATATACATCATGGAATACTATGTAGCCATAAAAAGTAATGAAATAATGTCCTTTGCAGCAGCATGGATGCAGCTAGAGACCACTATCCTAAGCAAACTAATGCAGGAACGGAAAATCAAATACTGCATGTTCTAACTTATAAGTCAGAACTAAGCATTGCATAATCATGGACGTAAAGATGGCACTGGGGACTGACTAATAAAGCGGGGAGAGAAAGGAAAGAAAAGGGTTGAAAAACTAACTGTTGGATACTATGCTCACTATCTGAGTGACAGGATCATTCACATCCCAAACCTTAGCATCACACAATATACCCATGTAACACGTGGCCACCTGAAACTAAAATAAAATCAGAAATTACTTTTTAAAGTAACGATGATAATAGTATGTTAGGGCCACCTTATCTTTAACAAAAAGTACATATATAAAAGAATTGTGTTGGTTTTGTTGATAAAAAAGTAAGCAAATAAATAAAATTATAATCATTGGGTGTCAAAGAGAATCATCAACAGAGTAAAAAGGCAGCCTAGAAAGTGGAAGAAAATATTCACTAATCATGTATCTGATAAGGGATTAATACCCATATTATATGAAGAATTCCTTAAATGCAACAACAACAACAACAAACAACTAACCCGATCTTCTTAATGGGCAAAAGAGTTGAATAGACATTTCTTGAAAGAATACATACAAATGTCCAACAAAAATATGAACAGATGTCAACATCACCAATCATTAGAGAATGCAAGTTAAAACCACAAGGAGATATCCTCATACCCATTAGGACAGTCACTATTAAAAACAAATAAAATGACAAGTGTTAGCAAGGATGTGGATAAATTGGAAACCTTGTGCATTGTTGGTGGAAATGTATAGTTTTCCACTACAGAAAACAGTATGGAGGTTCCTCGAAAATATTTAAAATGAAATTAAAACATTATCCAGAAGTCCCATTTCTGGGTAAATATCCAAAGACTTTAAAGCACTAAATCAAAGAAATACCTGCAAGCACATGTCCGCTGCAGCATTATTAACAATAGCCAAGAGGTGAAAGCAACCCAAACATTCATCAAAGGATGTATGGATAAAGAAAATGTGGCATATACATACAATGAACTATTACGTGGTCTTAAGAAAATTCTGTCACATTTTACAGCATGTATGAATCTTAAGGACATTACGCTAAGTAAGCGAGTCATAAAAATTTTTTAAAAACTGTATGAAACCACTCATATGGGGTATCTCAAGTAGTCAAACTAATAGAAATAGAAAGTAGAATGGTGGTTGCTAGGGGCTGGGAGCAAGGGAATATGGGGCGTTAATGTTCAATGGGTATACAGTTTCAGTTTTGCAATATTAAAAAGTTCTAGAGATTTGCTGTACAACATTGTGAATATACTTAACACTACTGAACTGCACAATTACAGCTAGACCACACTGGAAAAAATTGATTAATAATTTTAATTTTTTAAAATTATAATTGATATCCTTAGCCCTTTGAAAATTGAAAGGTTTGACTCCAGATTATAGTTAAATATTTATTTCATTGGTGGATGAGGAGGTATTTGTACTATTAGAACTCAGTGTAATAAGATGGACACATACAGAACATTATAATTTGTGTGAAGCAATAATGAAATTTTTACAGAATTCTCTAGTGAATTTGAGTAATTCCCAGCTCTTTTTAAATATTACCTTTTTCCTTTACATAGACATATACACACTCACACCAACATGGATTAATTGTACTTACTTGATAGATTTCTTCATAGGAAAGTAAAGAATTAAAAGAATTACTATGAAAAAACAAGGCAGTGAGGCAAAGAAGAAAAAAACACCAGAAAAGAGTCATGATATCTAACTTGCTCTAAATGCGACTATTTGTATAATCTTGTGTCATTTTACTCACTTAAAAAATAAAAACTTTGAGCCCTTAAAATAGATTTAGTCCTAAATTCTATATATTTATTATTTTGACACTTGAAACAATATAAATTCAGTGCAAAAAAGTAGAATATAACATTTATCTTACTTCAAAAATGAAAAAAGAGATAAATTTTTTAAAACCACAACGCTTTCTGATAAGACAGTTGACACACTTAGTAACTCTTTAATAATTGATATGCATATTTGAGTTGAAATAACTAGTTCAAAGTAAAAAATTAATTTATTTTGTTTCCTTCTACCATCTTCAACAAAGTATTACAAAGTGCTCTGAATTTCTGGAATGTTACCAAAATGCAAAACATTCAGTCGTATGTACTGAGTATTCAAAATACTTAAATTAAGCATACATTCCAGAAAAAAAAAAAAAAGTACTTTTTGTTAAAAGAGTAATGTTTCAAATTTTGGCAATGAACAGGATATGCAGGTCTATCTGGTAATTTATTTGGCTTCAAGTGATCCGCTGTGATGTAGTGTGTACCTGAAAATTAGTTTTCCCCTAGCAAAACTAAGGGGAATCTAAAAGGTTGTTGAGAGCCAGGACACTGGGTTACTAGAATTATCTCCCCATGTCTACTTACTCTCTTTTTTCTCCTCATGTGTTTGCACCAAAAAAAATGGTATAACAGATCTGATATAACTTAGTTGACATGGCATTGAATGGGGAAAAAAAAGATATGTTAGAAAGCCACATTTGGATTTAAACATTCTGTTTCAAATAAAGGCTTCTGTAAGAAGTCCAGTGAAAAGAAGAAATTCAAAGACCACATCAAAGTGAAGGGTAGTACTCCAAGCTGCCCTCCAAAGAGGGGATAATGACGAAGGAAGCCAATTTTTCGCAGAGGAAACATGTACCTTTACTGTGGTTTACTAGAAAAGCCAGGACATAACATCTCCTAACCTGTAAATTACCTCGGCGATGGGGCATAATCTTAGGATTTCAGTAATGTTGTGGATAGAAGTCATTGGCTACGTAGGTTGCTAATGAGATGAAGGATGGGTGATTCAAGCGCATATAAGACAACTTATCATAGACAAAAACTCCATATAAAGAAAACTTTGATTATGATCCATTCATATTATACCAGTAGTATAAGCTACTGATAACAAAGCAAATCTAGAAAACCAATATGAATAACATTGTACTTTATAAACACAAGTAGAAAAGTTATAAAAATGAAAATTAGTGTCCACACTCCAAGAGTATTTTAAGAAAAGCTATCAAGAGACCCAATCAATACATAATAGAAATATTAACAAGAAAATAATATAAGTTACTATGCTATGCTCGATTCACATTCCCCAGAAATTCAACATATAACAACAAAAAATGGCAAAAAATTAAAGATCTAAAGCCTAGCTTTGTCCACAATGAGGGTTTTTATTAAAGATTCAAAAGTTCAAAATTAAAATCATTCACTTCACTTTATGTACAACTGCCTAGCACTGTAACTAGCACAGAACAGATATTTTTAAAATGAGTTTCTTTCTTCCTTCCATAATTTAATGTTTCTTTATCAACAACTTCTGCTAACACAGAAGGTATATTTTTATAGACCACACTAGGCAGGTATGATCAGTATCATTACAGGGAGATAGATCATATCTCTACTGCCTATTCCTTTAAGAAGTGTCATAGGAAAATGGATAGCATAATTGCCATTTAGTCAACCTATGAAACACCAAACAAAAGAACCATAATCTAGCTTATAACAATGAATTAAAAAGCTGATTACAATTTCTTACAAAAATTGAGTTTTGACGAACCATAGTAGAGAGCTAGGAAGTGTGTGAGAGAATAGAGAGAACATCTCTATTGCCTGTTCTGTAAAAGAGTGCCATAGAAAAAAGAATAGCAAAAATTGCAAGGTACCCAATCTATGAAAGACCAAACATTATAAATTAAGATCTAGTTTATGAAAATAAATTAAAAGACTAGTACAAATGTGTCACAAAAATTGAGGAGTAGGCTATCAGAGTTAATCAAAATGAAGTTATTAAAACGTCTAATTTGGACCACCTGTCTATATATGTGATTTTTAAACGTCTTAGCTTTATCCACCAATGAAGCTACTGATGTTTGTTTAAAAAGAAATGCAAACTAAATTGTTGTTTTGTGATTGTCACTGGAGCTGATTCTTACAGAACTGAAAGACAGCTACTGTTACCTCAGGTTCAGAGTAGTTACTGCTTATTTTGTCTGCTATTTTATGAGTCCTTTTAAGGGACTAAGACACACAATATTAAGAAACCATTTATAATAACCTTTTCAATGGCGTCATATTCCTAAGAAACAATATTACCAAAAGCAGCCTTTCTATAAGAAGAAAAAGAGAATAAAGTTAATAAAAAATGACAGCAAAAATGGCTCAAGGCCAGAGACCCATTTGAAACTTCTAAAATCTTCCTAAAATCAGATGGACATGTGTTCTCTTATTGCTAGGTGTAAAACTATACACTCACACAAACTTCTGTTTCCAGTTTTAACTTAAAAGCCAGGTGTTTCTCAAGATATTAAAGGTTCCTATACATCCTCCTAATGAAATTTAGCTTTGTTTTCACAGCAGGTATTTAGTGCAGTAAAAATAATCAAGTGTACAGTCATCAATGTGTAAATCAGAGGGTCTGTAAATAATTTTGAATTTAGAAATATCATGATGTAGCAAATAAAAACGGAAAATTAGAGGAGGAAATAGAAATGTCTGCTAACAGGGAATCAGATCGGAAAAAGAGTAAGAAATTTATACAACATAAATATGAAGAAATATTACTCAATTAATTTTTTAAAAACCATGTATTGAAAGAATAGTTACATGGAGAAATGTTCTTAATATTATGTTGTTTAAAATATATATATTTATATATACAATATCAAAATTTTATAAAACAAATGTGAATATAAATAATTGTAAAGAATATTCACTTCTGGCAATGGTGAACTAGATAATTTAGATAAGAAAAAGAATAACAAAGTATAAAAGCCAACTGCTTAAAGACATCAGAGAGCTAAAAAGATGGCGAAAACCTTTTGGGCCAGTATCCAGGAAAGGGAAGTGCCATGGGGAAGAGAGTCCAATATTTGTAGCCATTCTTCCTTTGAGGGCATTTCCAATACAGGAGGGGTGACAGAGTGACTAAGTGGCACTTTTAACAATGCCAAAGGATTAGAAAACAAATACAGAAGTCAAGTTCCAACAGTTAGGAATGGCCTTGATATATCCCTTACTTTGGGTTGGAACCCTGAACACTTGAACTCTATGACAAGGGTACACCAGGATTAGACTGACTGATTAGACTGACTGTCCCTTGCAGGAACCCACACTAAGCATGAAATTGGATTAAGGTAATTACAAAGTACTAGTGTCCCCTGGGATCCTGGAATAATACTGTCCACTGATGTCTGATCAAAGCAAATGTGAATCATCTCCAAAAAAAGACACCATCATCCCAGACTTTCAATGGTTTCTACAAACAATTTTGACACGACAGTGCTGTGAGGCTGTGATATAATAAGAAATATATATTTGGTCTTCATCCCCACTGCCCAGCACAGAGTTTTGAAAACCTTTGTAACTTCCTAAGTGACAAAACTGATGCGAGCATCTTTAATTATAATATTTGGGTTTTGTCCCTGGTTTCTGGCACAGAGCACCTGAACACCCTTGGAATTTCTGAGTGTAAGAGGAGTATCCTTTTTATTCATAAGCTCCTTTCAACCATACCTGAGTTTGTGCTAATAACATGACTCTTGGCAGATGGGGCCTGGTTACTAGAGGAATCAACCACAGGATTAAAGGGTTCAAATTCTCAGCCCCACCCCTTGACATCAAAGAAGAAAAGAAGGGGTGGAAATTAGTTCAATCACCAGTGGCCAGTGATTTAATCAATCATGTATACACAATGGAACCTCCATAAAAACCCTAAACAACAGGGTTGGAGAGCTTCCAAGATGGTGAACATGTCAAGATACTGAAAGGGTAGCATGCTTGAAGAGGCCATGGAATCTCCATGCCCTTCCTCCATACCCTGTCCTATGCATATCTTCCATTTGGCTATTCTTAAGTTGTACCCTTTCTAATAAACTGTGTTTATTAGTAAGTAAAGTATTTCTTTGAGTTCTGTAAACCATTACATCAAATAATAAAACCTGAAGAGGGAGTCATCAGAACTCCCAATTTGTAGCCAAGCTAAATGGAAGTATGGGTAAACAGGGGACTTACTCCTTGGGATTGTTATCAGCAGTGGGGGCAGTATTGTAGGACTGAGTCCTTAACCTTTGGGGTCTGCTATAACTTGTTAGATAGTAACACAATTGAGTTAAATTGGAGGACATTCAGTTGATGTTCAGAGCGAATTAGAGAATTGCTTTTTGTAGAAAACCATTTGCTGTCAGAACTGTTACCAGAATAGAAAAACAATTTTTCCCTTCAAATGCCAGGGATGCAATCAAAAGTAACCAAGCACAAAAGGAGTAAGACAAGATGAACAAAAACGAATACGAGTCTTAAAAAAAAAAAGCAGAGGAAGGAGATATAACAGAGCCCTCAAATTTCTAATTATTAGATACAGACTTTAAGGAATCAAAGGCAAAACATCACTACAAACCCAACATTCAATGGATAAGAATAGAATATTACAAACAACTTTATGCCTATATATTCAACAACTTAGTTGAAACAGATTCCTTATAGATGTAAACTACTAAAGCTAACTCAAAAAGAAAATGATAACCTGAATAACCTTGTATATATTAAAGAAACGGAACATGTAGATAAAAACCTTCCAACAAGTAAAACACAGGGACTATTGGTTCCCTAGTAAATTCTATCAAACATTCTGGTTGTTGTTATTGTTGTTGTTGCTGTTGTTAAGACAGGCTCTTACTGCATTGTCCAGGCTGGAGTGCAGTGGCATGAACACAGCTCATTGCAGCCTTGACCTCCTGGTCTCAACTGCCCAAACTCAGCCTCCCAAATAGTTGGGACCACAGGGGCATGATACCATGCCTGGCTAATTTTTTAAAATTTTTTGTAGAGACAGAGTGTTACTATGTTGCCTGGGCTGCTCTCGAACTCTTGGACTCAAGCAATCTTCCCACCCTGGCTTCCCAAAATGTTGAGATTCCAGGCGTGAGCCACCACAACCACTCTGTATTAAACATTTAAGGAAGAAATACACATCAACGCCACACAACAACTTCAGAAAATGGAGGAGAACCGGACATATCCAAACTCATTTTACCAGGCCAATACTACCCTAATACTAAAGACTAGAGTCAATCTAGCAAACAAAAAGGCAAATGAGCACAGTGCTTTACAATGACCTATCTAAATTTAAATAGGGAAATGCCTGAACACCCAGGAGATGATGAATGCTGCCCAGCCACCTCCATACTTTGAGTAAGGTGTACCTCCAAAGAAAGACAATTATATATGCTTGGAGAAAGTGTTTTGATACAAACAACCCAACTTGTTTCTGCTGTCTTCCTATTACTGCCAACTTATTCATGACCCTGATCATAACAAGAGTTAAATGACCACTATAATGTATTTTCTATGAGAAAAAAGGTTTCCATTTGTTTGGTTGACTAACATACCTAAATATTTGCAACAAAACCTGGCATTTAGAAAACAGTAACAAATGGTTAAAATAAATGGATTTCTACACAAAAATTTAAAACCAAAGTTTTCCAGCCTTCTAGCTCATTTTCAAGAGGATGATTCAAATAGTATATAATTAAAGAAAGAAAGATACCAAAGAAAATCTATGCACAATATAGTCTTTAGAAAATACAGATCTAGAAATTAACATTCCCATTCAAAGACAATTAATAAGCATGGAGAGGCCAGATGCAGTGGCTCACGCCTATAATCCTAGCACTTTGGGAGGTAAAGGTGGGTAGATCACTTGAGGTCAGGAGTTCCAGACCAACCTGACCAACATGGTGAAACCTCGTCTCTACTAAAAATACAAAAATATTAGCCAGGCACAGTGGCGCATGCTTGCAATCCCAGCGACTTGGGAGGCTGAGGCAGGAGAATCACTTGAACTCAGGAGGCAGAGATTGCAGTGAGCCAAGATGGTGCCACTGCACTCCAGCCTGAGCAACAGAGCAAGATTCTGTCTCAAATATATATATAAATATATATATACACACACACACACATATATATATATATAACAAAGACAATTAATAAGCATGGAGGAAAAAATGACCAAAAAGAAAAGACATATAAAGATAAGCTAATAATATAATTTTTAAAATAAAAATATTAAAAGAAAAAATTTTTGAAAAAATAATCTTGTGTAGTAAAAGAAAAAAAGTTTCTATAATATCAAGAAGTTAAGAAAAATGAATACTACAGAAAAGTTATCAAAGAAGAGACACAACAGGCTTTTATAAAGTAATATGTCAGATGAATATTCTTTTAAAGAGTGATGACAGTTAATGGAAGAAATAGAAAAAACTTAAAAGCAATACAGAACTGAAAACCCCTTAGAAGCCAGAAGCAATACCAAATTAGGGTCATAAAGGAGAGAAGTGACACAAATTTTTTTTTAAAGACATGGATACACAATAAGGAAACAGACAAAAATACGAAAGAAATTAGAGAAATGATAAATACGGAAGACTGACAATGGAATGCCAACATACTGTAATTATTTTCAGATTAAGAGAAAAGAAAAAGTAGAATATAAAAATACTGACGGCTAAAAAAACGTTTCAAGTTCTCAATTTGCACAAATAAGACTACCATGTTCCAAAAGAAATAATCAATACCAAAATATAGCTTAGAAAGTTTCCTGAACTTGAAGTCTAAAGATCTTATCACCAAGTCAAAAGAAGCATACCACACCACAAGTGGGAAAAAAAAAGAAAAGGAAGGCCTCCGGCTTCTCCTCAATAATAATAGATGTCAAAAGACAAGAGGTCTGGTGAGACAGCCCAAGAAGAATGAGTTCTAAAAATAGTATAAAAAGCCAAGGTGGAACAGACTTCTGGTTTAGCTCCAAAGTGTGAAAAGCTTAGAAGCTGTGACTCCCATATTCACAACAAGAAAAAAGATGAAAAACTAGAAAACAAACCAACTCTTCTCAGATCCATCAGAGAACTGAGGTCTCAAGACAAGCTGCTACCCAGAAAGTTAGAGAGACAGGTGAATACAGAGAAAGCACAACTATCATGAGCGGAAACCCCTGGTGCCTACCTAGTAACAGGTAGGAAAACTTAAATGATACATAATTACTGGAACAGTGTTAAAACTCTTTAAAAGGCCCAGTCTTAGAGGGGCTCATGAGTTTTACTTTTAGGAGCTTTCCAAGGTTCTCATGGAGAATCCCCTCCCGCTTCCAGCAAAGAAAGAAGAAAAGTAACCATTTTGAAATATGCTCCCTCTAGTCTTCCTTTGTTATATAAAGGAAGAAAAACATAAAGGAAGAGAAGAAGAAGGAGAAGCAGAAGAAGGAGGAGGAGGGGGAGGAAGAAGAGGAGGAGGAGGAGGAGGATGAGGAGGAGGAGGAGGAGGAGAAGGAGAGAAGGAGAAGGAGAAGGAGGAGGAGGAGAAGGAGAAGAAGAAGGGTCAAGAAACTCTGAAGGTCTCCCTCTAGTCTTCCTTTCTTATATAAAGGAAGAAAAACATAAAGGAAGAGGAGGAGGAGGAGGAGGAGGAGGAGGAGGAGGAGGAGGCGGAGAGAAGGAGAAGGAGAAGGAGAAGGAGAAGAAGAAGGGTCAAGAAACTCTGAAGGTCACAGTCCAGGAAAGTTGGTTCAATATTTTTTAACGAGAGAGAGATTTAATCTTAATACTACAGAAAGCTTCCTGCCTCCAACCCCAAAAGCCTTACCACATTAATAACAGTGAATTATAACTGAAAGAGCTACAAAACAAGTACTTTGTTTAAAAAGGAGCTACTAGGGAAAGCTAAAGACACGGGAGAGAAAAACAAGGACACAAGAGGAAATTGAAGGCTCTGACACCAAAAATTACAGTAAACATTAAATACAGACTAACTCCTACCTAGATAAATACTCATGTTAAAATCCTATTTATCTCAGCTCTTAATATCTGATGCATCATGTCTATCAGAGAGGGTGGAATGGGGAATAATTATTGTACAGCTATCTCTATTTACTCCTAAAGCATTTCCATTATCCCAAAAAGAAACCCTATACCCAATATCCTTAAGGTTTCTTTTTGGGATAATGGAAATGTTTTAGGAGTAAATAGAGACAGTTGTACAAAACTGAATATACTAAATGCCACTAAATTGTTCACTTAAAGATGGATAATTTTATGTTATGTAAATCTTACCTCAATTTAAAATTTTTAATTCTTAAAAATAATACCAATAATGGATTAGGTTATTACAGTTTATGGATAATGGAAATTAATGACAGCAATGTTATAAGGAACAAGAGGGAGGAACTGGGAATACTCTGTTACAATGTATCTGCCCTACTATGAAGCATTACACTGTTATTTGAAAGTAGACTTAGATTAATTATAAATTGATATTGCAAACCCAAGAACAACTGGTAAAAATTTTTAAAGAAAGTATAATTATATGCTGAGAGGGAAAATGGAATTATACAAAATACTCAATTAAAACCACAAAAGGCAGGAAAAAAAGATGTTTTAAAGGAACAAAGAACACGTATAATAACAATATAAAAGTAATAAATATAGTAGCTATTAATCCAATTAAATCAATAGTCACCTTAAATGTGATTTGTCCAAATATACTAACTAAAATGAGGTAGAAAGAGTGGATGAAAAGAAAGACTTAGCTATATGTTGCCTATAAGAAACCCACTTTAAGTATAAAACTACAGATAGATTAAAAATAAAGAGATGAAGAAACATATACCACATCAACAGTAACAAAAAGAAAGCTGGAGTCACTATATCATTTTCAGACAAAGCACATTTCAGAACAAATAAAATTATCAGGGATATAGAGAGGCACTACATAATGATAAAGGAGTCAATTCTCCAAGAAGATACAACAGTCCTTAGTGGGTATGCACCTAACAACAGAGCACCAATATGCATAAGGCAAAAACTGATAGAACTTCAAGAGAAAACAAAAAAATTATTATTATTATAATTGGAGAATGCAATACACATTTATCAATAATTGAACGATCCAGCAGGCAGAAAATCAGTAATACCTAAACTGAACAACTGGATCTACTTGACATTTGTAGAATACTTCATTCAATAATAGCAGAATAGACACTTTTCTCAAGTTTACATGGAAAATCCACCAAGGCATACCACACTGATGGCCATAAAACACACTCAAAAAATTTGAAAGAATAGAAATCAAAAGACATACCCACTCAGATCACAATGGAATGGAACAAGAAATCAATAATAGAAAATCCCAAAATATTTTGAGATTAAACAACATACTTCTAAATAATACACGAGCCAAAGAAGTCTCAAGAGAAGCTTTTTAAAAATGTAAATGAAATAAAACCTAAAATACAACTAATCAAAATTTGTGGTATACAGCAGAAACAGTGCTTACAGGGGAATTTATAGCATTTAATGCATAAACCAGTAAAGAAGAAAGATCTAAATTCCACCTAAGGAAACTAGAGAAAGGGCTGCAACATAAACTTAAGCAAGCAAAAGAAAAGAATAATTAACATTGGAGTAGGAATCGATGAAATTGAAAATAAGAGAACAATAGAGACAATGAAATGAAAAGCTGGTTCTTTGAAAAGACTGGTAAAGTTGACAAATCTCTAGCCAGGTTAACTGCAAAAAGGGAGATAAACAGAAGGCATAAATTACAAATAGCACAAACATAAGGGAGACCATCGTTACTAATCCCATGCACATTAAAAGGATAACAAAACAATATTATGAACAAATCTATACTCATAAATTTGATAACTTTGATGAAACAGAGCAATTCCTTGAAAGACATAATCTACCAAAATTAGTTTATTGAAAAATAAATAATTTAAATATATCTGTATCCCATATCTATTAAACAAATTGAATTAATAATTAATAACCTTTCAAGACAGAAAGCAGCAAATCCAAATAAGTTAGCTGGTGAACTCTACCATTTATGAAAGAAATTATTGAATTCTCTACAATCTCTTCCAAAAAAATAGAAGCACAAAGACGCTTCCTAACTCATTCTATTAAATCAGCATTTCGTAATATCAAAGCCAGATTTAAAAACCTACTAGAAAGGAAAAGTACAGATCAATATCTCTAATGAACACTGATGTAAACATCCTCAACAAAATACAGTAATGCAAATCCAATAATGTATAAAAAGAATTAAACATCACAACAAGTAAGGCTTGTTATAGGTGTGTAAGGCTGGTTTGACATTAAGAAATCAATTAATATAATCCAACACATCCATAGGTTAAAAAAGACAAAAAATGATCATATCAAAAAACGAAAAACAAGCATTTGACAAAAACCAACACCATTTATCATAATAACTCTCAGCAAACTGCTAATAGAAGGAAACTTCTGAAACCTGATGAAGAACATCCATAAAAAACCTATATCACATCATATTTGACAGTGAGAAACTAGATGCTTTCCTCCTAAGATCAGGAACAATACAAGGATGTCACTTCTCACCACTACTATCCAACATCATATTGGATGTCCTAGCTAATGCAATAAAGCAAGAAAAGGAAACAAAATATACATAAATTGGGAATATAACTGTATTTGTTTGCCAACCACATGACTATTTTAGAAAATTCCAATGAATCACTGGGAGAAAAAAAAAAAAAGCCCTCCTAAAACTAAGTGATTATAGCAAGGCTGCAGGATAGAGGTGAATATACAAAAGTCAGTTGCTTTACTAAATACTAGCAATGAACAACTGAAACTTGAAAGTCAAAACCCAATGCCATTTACATTAGCACCCCAAAGAAACAATGAGGTATAAATCTAAAAAATGTGTATAGGAGGAAAACTACAAAACTCTTATTAAAAAGACCAAAGAAAACAGAAATAAATGAAGAGATATTCCATGTGCATTGATAAGAAATCTCAATATTAGGATATCCATTTCTCCCAAATGATCTAAAGATTCAACACAATTCCAATAGAAAATTCTAGTAAGTTATTTTGTGACTACTGACAAACTGATTCTAAAGTTTGTATGGAAAGGCAAAAGACACAGAATAGTCAACATAACACTGACGAAGAAGAAGATCATCAGAGGACAGTGTCCAACTTTAAGACTTACTATAAAATGTAAAACTGGCTGGGAGCAGTGGCTCACATGTGTAATCCCAGCACTTTGGGAGGCCAAGGCCATCAGATTGCTTGAGCGCAGGAGTTCGAGACCAACTTGGGCAATATAGTGAGACCCTGTCTCTACAAAAAATACAAAAATTAGCCCAGTATGGTGGCATACACCTGTTAGTTCCAGCTACTGGGGAGAATGAGGTGGGAGTTTCCCTTGAGCCTGGGAGGCATAGGCTGCACTGAGCCAAGACTGTGCCACTGCACTCCAGCCTAGGCAATGGGGTAAGACCTTATCTCAAAAAAATAAAATAAAATAAAATAAAATAACTAAGACTGTGATACTGGCAAAAGAACAGACAAATAAATCAAAAGAACAGAATACTGAGTCTAGAAATAGACCCACACAAATAGAGTCAACTGATCTTTGACATGAAAATGAAGAAAATCCAATGGAAAGGAGAGTCATTTCAACAAATAGATGATGGAACAGCTGGAAAGCCACATGCAATAAAATGAATGTAGACACAGACCCTAACATGGTTCAAAAAATGTGACTTCGATAGATCATAGACCTAAATGTAAAACACAAAAATATAAAACTTCTGGACAATAGCAAGAGATAACCTAGGTAACCTTGGGTTCAGTGACAATTTTTTAGATACAACACCAAAAGCATGACCTATGAAAGGAAAAAGTGATAAACTGGAATTCATTACAACTTAAAACATCTTCTCTGTAAAAACAATGCTAAGAAAATGAAACACAATGCACAAACTGGGTTAGAATGCAGTAAGAAAATGAACAAATCTATTTAAAAAAAAAAAAGGCAAAGGATTCAACAAACACCTCATCAAAGATATACAGATGGGAAATAAGCACATATAAAGATGTTTAATGTCATCTGTTATGAGAAGATTTCCAATTAAAATAACAAGTAGACACCATTATAGACTTGTATGACTATGGCGCTATACATACATATATATATATTTTTCCCCCCTGAAACGGAGTCTCACTCTGTCACCCAGGCTGGAGGGCAGTGGCGCGATCTTGGCTCACTGCAAGCTCCACCTCCCGGGTTCATGCCATTCTCCTGCCTCAGCCTCCCAAGTAGCTGGGACTACAGGCGCCTGCAACCACGCCCAGCTAATTTTTTTGTATTTTTAGTAGAGACGGCGTTTCACCATGGGTTAGCCAGGATGGTCTTGATCTCCTGATCTCGTGATCCACCTGCCTCGGCCTCCCAAAGTGCTGGGATTACATGAGTGAGCCGCTGCGCCCAGCCTGTATGGCTAAAATTTTTAAAAGCAACAATAACAAATGCTGATGAGGGTGTGGAGCAACAGGAACTCTCGTTCATTGCTGGTGGGAATGCAAAATAGTACAGACACTTTGGCAGTTTCAAAGAACAAAACTAAATGATCAACCAATGGATCCACCTTACCATATGATCCACCAATCATGTTCCTAGTTATTTACACAAATTAGTTGAAAATTTATGTCCACAAAAAAAACTGCAAACAAATGTTTATAGCAGCCGTATTCATAATAGCCAAACCTTAGAAGCAACAAAGACGTCTTTTGGTAAGTGAATGGATAAACAAACCGTGGTATATTCATACAATGGAATATCATTTGGAAAGAAAATGAAACACACCATGAAAAGGCAGAGAGGAACATTAAAAATGCATACTGCTAAGTGAAAGAAGCCAGTTTGAAGGCCAGATACTATACGATTCCAATTATATGACATTCTGAAATAAGCAAAACTACAGAGGCAATTGAAGGATCATTGGTGGCCAGGGGGTTGGTGGGGGATAGGAGGAAGAATGAATGAGTGAGAATGTTCTTCTAAGTGGTCTAGGTCTCTTATAAACCTCTACCTAATTATTTCCCTTTTCTCAGTAAAAGATCATCCGCTGAAATGTAGGTTCAGGTAAATTTGGAGGATTCAGCAACATGAGAAGTTTGAAATAGTCACCCCAGAGAAAGAAAGCAAGGCTTAAGAGATGATCATAAGAATTTATAAGAACCATGAATGTCTTGGTCAGTTCAAGTAGCATGACTGTAGTAGATAAATCAGGATAATTATATCACTGTTTCCATGAATGAATATAATTCTCAGTAGCCATAATGTTTTTCTTGTTGTGGATTTTATGCTTAAGTTTCTTCCTTCTTCATTAAAACCAACATACTCCATGTAAGAAACAGACAGAATGATGAATATAGTGATTAATGGTTAAGACATAATATTCTCTCAGCAAAAGAACAGACCAACCAAGTTGACAGCTCCATATTCACATGCCTATCAATTAATTAAAATACTTCAAATATCTGATTGTTACTTTAGAATCCATCTGCTATAATAGATGGCTTATATAGAACAGCAATCTGATAAAAATTTTAATTCCTACTAACAATGTATGAGTTCATGTCAAAATATGCTTTTGATTATAAATACTACATATATACAATTTCTGCTGTATATATTAATAGCATCATTCTGTCACACAGGTTATTGACTTCTGCTAACATATCCAAGACACATAAAGAAAGATGAGCCCCAAATTCAAAACAAGCAGTCTGTTGAGATCGAACATCAGCCTTAGATCAAAATTAAGCATTCCTCCTCCTCACTCAGTATACTTGGATCTGAATGAAATTAATCACAGCCATCAATGTTTAAAAATGACAGCTTCTAGGAGATGGTGACACACAAATTTTTTGGAACAAGGGTCTGGCTTTAACCTGAGTCATCAGCCCCCCTCTCCTCCCAAAAAAATAGGAGGAGGAGGAGGAGGAGAAGCAACACTAGGTAGAAGAGAAGTGGGTGGGAGGGAAAGAAAATAGTCAGGGTTAACTTGTGTACGGACAGATGGTTTTTTTTTTTTTTTTTTTTTAAAGCACTTTCTTTTCCACCAGGGAATATCAGTGGCCTTTTAAGCAGTTTCACATTTAAATGTGTGTTCTGACAGTCATGTCAGAGCCTGGGTAAAAGCCTTTTCATGGAAATCATTAAAACGAAAAGATCCAGACAAGAGGCCTGTTTTTTTCCAGGGAGACAGGGTAGAATAGAATAATGTCACTTTTAAAAGATGGAAGTACCGTAAACACCGAAGGGATAGACGAAACACCTTCTTTACCCTCCCTTCCCCTCCCCTGGCCCCCCAGCACCTGAGAATTTTTACCTGCTGCTGTCTAGAATACTCTATTATCAATAGTCAAGGATCCTTGGGGATAAGGTTAGGAGTGAGGAGAAAAAGAAGAAAAAGCCTACAACTGTACATCAACTTGTGATTCAAAGCAGGAGAGAACAGAGCAATCCCAGAAGTATTCCAATGGAGCTGACCCTCCTGGGTCCTATACTCCCCGTCTGTAACTCACAAAGTCTCAAAGCTCTTAACTTTAAATTGCTGAATCATTCCAGCAAGTGGTGTGTACCTATCTGCTGGTAAGAAATAACAGTCATTCCTTGCTTCAACCATCATTTCCTTGCTTCCCACTGGTAAGTGCTCTGCTGCCCACTGTCAAGACTGAAGCAATGCTGACTACTTCTCCCTAGGAAAACTGGAGGTTGAGTCAGCCAGCCACGAAGGTCACTTTATATCTTGGCTCAAACACTAGGCCCTCTGCAAAAGATGTTTTTTGTTCCTGAAAGACCACAGAGATACTGGTATTTCCCTTACCCAAGTTAACAACTTTTCAAGGACGTCCCCCACCCACTACATTTTTCCCTTATGGCTCTTTTTATTCCCCCTTAATATCAGAACTGGAATCTTGATATGCTAGAATGTTTTTTCACTTATATGTTCCATAAAGATCATTTCTAAATGATTATTAAGTGTGCCAGAAAAAAAATCATCTTAGATTTACTAGTCCCTGGTCATTTGACACTGACGGAAGTTTCTGTCACACTGATCTTCTAGATTCCCCTAATGCTTTAGTGACTTTAACAACCTTAGGAAGGAGTATAATACAAAACCCAAAGTCGGTGTTACTGAAATAAATCTCATAGATGCCAAGAGACTTCCCCCTAAGAGCTGGCATTATGCACAATCTTAAACCCAGTTAAATAAAAAAACCCTGTGAGTAAACTCTGGTTTCAGATTCGTCAAAGATAACTTTGAAATTTTCGCTTTACCCTTAAAATGAGAAAATTCCTAAGAATCAAAAAGAAAACAAAAAATAATTCAATAATAACATTTGTGAATGTTCTTTATGCACCAGGCACTATAGTAAGCAGAAAATCTGGATTGTTTTATTTAAATTCAAACAACTTTACAACATAGATACTTTCATTATTTCCACTTTAAAGAAGAGAAAACTGAAGTTTACAGAGGTGCTTTAAGTGATTACAAGTTATAAATCCCAGAGAGTGACAGAAACAAGATTTGAAGGCAAACCAATGAGACTGGGTGTACCCCATGTGTATAACTCATGTGGATAACTGTACTTCTATTACTGATCACATCCAAACTAGCTTATATTAAAATAATTTATTTCTGAGTCCGATCCATACTATGATAGAGTTAGAGAAATTATTACAACATTCTTCGGAGAAAGAAAAACACTTCCTAGTTAATAAAGTCTTCTGTGAAGACCAACTTTTACACAAATTATTTCTTCCCCATTACTGACAATTAAACAACATTTAAAGTAGTAATAGCCTATTATGTAATAATTCAACGGTATATGTGTGTAAAAACAAAAGCATCTCCTATGCACTTAGGAATCCCAAAAAATCTGAAAGCAAAACACAACCTATAAAGATTACAATTAAGAATCTCCAACTTGGCCAGGCACAGTGGCTCACGCCTGTAATCCCAGCACTTTGGGAGGGTGGATCATGAGGTCAAGAGTTCAAGACCAGCCTGGCCAAGATGGTGAAAACCCATCTCTACTAAAAACACAAAAATTAGCTGGGTGTGGTGGCAGGCGCCTGTAATGCCAGCTACTAGGGAGGGCTGAGGCAGGAGAATTCCTTGAACCTGGGAGGTGGAGGTTGCAGTGAGCCGAGATGGCACCACTGCACTCCAGCCTGGGCGACAGAGCAAGACTATGTCTCCCAAAAAATATATATATATATCTCCAACTTACAGAGTGGAATACTAAAGTCCCAGGATGAGAAGGTATGTCACTTAATCAATTTACCATGGGGAGGGCTTCACAACCCCAAGTCCTAGCTAATAGTCTCTTCCCAGTCTCATCTTGATTATATAATTGGTCTCTCAGCGCAGAGGCAAAGGGAAAGCATTTTATAAGTTTATACTAGTTCTTACTATATCATATTAATTTGTCTCAAATATAAAAGGAAACAAATTATTATATTTGCATTTTAAGTTCACAAAATGACTGTAATAAGAAGAAACCTTTATTCTTTTTCTGTTTGTTTAGTAGGAAGAATTACCCTGGTGGCATTCCAGGAAAAAATAACACTAGCACATGCATATACTAAGGACTGCATCATTAACTAATCCATTCCAGGCAAAAAACTCTCAGGAAGGTTTATTTATTTCTTCTTGAAATCCCTGTAAGCCTATTTTCTCCATGTAATCCTCAGAAAATATGAAAAGACACTTAAAGAAAATGTAACTGAAACAAACCTTCATTGTAACTGAATTAATTTTATAGTTTCATAACCATCTTTACCTCAATCCAGTATCATAAAGATAACACTCTTGATATGTGTGACATATCACAGAATATGTGAATAATAACTCAGTACCTATTTTACTTTATATGACTTTAGATAAAATGACTAAATGACTTTAGATAAAAACCAAAAAAACAAAGCTATATTTACTATACATGTAATGCCCTCTACAGGCCATCAGTGGAATGTATCAGAGAGACAGAACTAAATAAAGATTTCTCAGACTTAGTTATTATGCACTAACACAATTTATTTTCTACATAGGCCAATAGGAATTAGTCTCATTTCTAATCTACATAAATTTCAAACGAAATTTTCCATATTCTTTCAATTCTTTAAATGAAGTCTTTCAAGGGCCCAAATGGTCATTTACCCAGCTTAGTTATATTCAACATACTGTTAAAAGGATTTTTATATACCACCACTGCATATATATATATACACACACACACACATATGCCATAAGTTAATAAGTACACACACACATATAATGTTAAACAGACCTATGAAGTAAACAGTAAACATTAAAAAGTATACTCTTCATGTATATTAGTACAAACTTCCACCCATCTCTACTTGAAAAAAATCCAGATATTAGTGATGGTTCTAATACAAAGTTTAGTCTAAGGCAGGAGAATCACTTGAGGACAGGAGTTGGAGACCAGCCTAAGCAAAACAGGAAGACCCTTTCTCTACAAATAAATAAAGTTTAGAAGATAATTACTTTCCAGAAATATAAATGCAATATATTCACTTTCTTTCTTTCTTTCTTTCTTTTTTTCTTTCTTTCTTTTTCTTTTTTTGTTGTTTTTTGTTTGTTTGTTTGTTTGTTTTTTTGAGACAGTGTCTTGTTCTGTCTCCCAGACTGGAGTGCAGTGGCCCAGTCTTGGTTCACTGCAACCTCCACCTCCCAGGTTCAAGAGATTTTTGTGCTTCAGCTGGGATTACAGGCATGAGCTACCATGCCCGGTCAGCTTTCTTTGAACCTAATTAATGTTTTCAAGATTTGATCTACCAAACTTTCCAAAAATCACCCTCATGGCTAACGCAATACAACATGACAAAGCAAATTTATTTCAGGGGAATCATTTTCTCCTTGTTAAACTCATGATATTTTAAACATATTGCCATTCTCAAAACAGTATTAATTAAGATTACGGAATGGGATGGGTGGAGAATGCAGAAGAAAAGAAAGGGAAAACAAATGACAATTTTTTTTTAAGTTCCCCAAATAAGGTTAGATTTGAACTAACTCCAACTCAAATTCTCAAGTTATTTCTCCAGATTATTAGCAAAGTCTTTCTCTCATAATTTACAAGAGAATAAGTTCCTGACATAAAGGATAAGCTCAGCCTGATTTCTTCTCTCTATCTCGTGCACTGTCTTCTGCCTTCCACCCTTCTGCCCATGGAATGACCCAGATGCCAGCGCCATGCTCTTAGATGTCTCAGACTCTAGAACTGTGAGCTAAATAAACTTCTTTTCTTTATAAACTATGCAGTCTGTGGTATTCTGCTAAAGCAGTAGAAAATGGACTAAAACACCTTCTGAATTTCTTTTAATCATCTAAGTTTTGGAAAATCTCTCTATCAAAAATAAATTTTTTATAAAAGCTGTATAATGCTTAATCCAAGTCTTTAGGTGAATATTTTATACCTTAGAGTCCAGGGCATAGTCCAGAGTAGAGTTAGTCATTTGCTGATCTATACACAGAAAAAAAATCAGCCTTCCTTTTTAATGGGGTTTACATGGCAATTGAACAGTTAATAACATTATAATTCTTCTAAGTTAAGAAAACTTTATAAACAAAGAAAGTTTCTAATATTCTGTAAAACATATAGGGTCAGTAAACAGATATGACTTCAGTAACGTTTTCAAGTGGGTGGTCAGAGGCCTAATACTAAAATTTTCATAATCATTTAAGTGACAGAATGAAACGAGTTAAGTATGAAACTGATGCTCAATGGAAAGAAAAAGAATTCCAATTCACAGTAAACAAATGACATTAAAGAAATTATCAGAAAGGACAAAAAACAAATGGGATATTATTTGAAGGTAGAATTGTTTTATACAAATTCAGCAAATACGAAAGAAGGTGATAATCAAAATAACAAGTTTAAATGAACTAAATGATGCTATTTAGACCTGAGTAGACACTGCTAATAAATAAAAACAGAACACAACATACGAGATTCTAACAATTCCTTCCCTGAACTCTTGAAATTTACGCATATGAGAATGGAGCATTAATATTTGGTACACAAAAGCCCAAAGCGTTAAGGAATTTGGAAAAGCTGTAAGAAGTTCATATGGTACTCTACTACCACAAAGGAAGACAGTAAACAGAGGCAAGTTTCAAAAGCAGAAAATAAGGAACAAACAATAGTACAGCAAGATTTCCAGATGCTAAAAATAGTTACATTCTAGAATGGCCTTTTTCTAAGTGGTGAAAGGACTCTTTATCTCACAAACCATTAAGAGTAGTTTATAAGCGGCCGGGCGCGGTGGCTCAAGCCTGTAATCCCAGCACTTTGGGAGGCCGAGGCGGGTGGATCACGAGGTCAGGAGATCGAGACCATCCTGGCTAACATGGTGAAACCCCGTCTCTACTAAAAGTACAAAAAACTAGCCGGGCGTGGTGGTGGGCACCTGTAGTCCCAGGTACTCGGAGGCTGAGGCAGGAGAATGGCGTGAACCTGGGAGGCGGAGCTTGCAGTGAGCCGAGATCGCGCCACTGCACTCCAGCCTGGGTGACACAGCGCGAGACTCTGTCTCAAAAAAAAAAAAAAAAAAAAAAAAGAGTAGTTTATAAGCTAAAGACCATTTATTTCTCAGTTTTAATTATCATCAGTAGCCTAATTCTTCTTGCTAAACTCAACTTCACATCTCCTCCCCCAAATAGTCAAATATGCATACAATCATTATTAAACCAAAGATTCTTTACAATTTCTTTTATTGTTCACACACAGTCAGCAGCTATAAAATTTAGGGCTACTTTCCATTCATGTCAGTGTTTCAGCAATTCATGTCAAAGCTGAGAGAAATTTTTTAAAACTAAATGTTAAAAAAAGGAGTTTCAACATTAGTTATGCTGTAGATGGCTACAAAACTATTTCCTCCATAAAAATAATACCAAAAAGTGAAAAAATAATAATTCTTTAAAAAAGCAGAAGAGATGTGGATGGGGAAAAATAAAGAACAAAGTATCACAAAGAGATGAGCCTATGTTAGCAGAGACTGGCAACCATTATTATCACTAAGGACAGATATCAAATCTGGGTCACAAGCAGAACAAAAAAATAAATCTACCGTGGATAAGGGAACATTATTGTAATCAAGAGACAACAAATTTTTAATACTGACACTTAAGCTGGTATAGGCGACTGAAATCTAGATGAGTCCCAAACACAAAGCCACTTACTCTCACCTTCCAATTACCACCTCACTTCCCAACTCCACCCACAAGTTTATAACTGAGTAAGCACTATGTAGGAAGATTGAGATGGTACCAGGAAATACAGGGAGATCTAGTGTTTAGATCACAATACCTTATTGGAAGAGCAAACAATCAAAAATTATGAGACATGGGAAAAAGCAGAAAAATGTGACTCATAATCAGGAGAACAAACAGCAATAGAAACAGACCCATAAGTAACCTAGATATTCAAATTACCTGACAAAAACTTAAATAACTACTGTAAATGTGTAAAGAATGTAGAGAAAAGACTGGATCAAACAAGAGAAAAAAGATAGACCATTTCAGCAGAGAAATAAAAACTCAAAAATGAACAAAATAGAAACTCTAGTACTGAAAAACATAGTATCTGAAATAAGGAACTTATTGGATGTTCTTAAAAGCAGACTAAGCAAACCAGAAGAAAGCATTAGTAAGTCTGAATTATTGAAGTGCAGAAAAAAAGATCAGGAGCCCATTCATTAATATCTAGGAGTATGATAAAAGTATAATTGGATTCCCAGAAGGAAAAGAACAGAAGATAAAGTAGAAAAATATATTTGAGGAGATATTTGAGGAGATACTGGCCAAAAGTTTTCCAAACTTTATAAAAGATTTCAAACTAGAGGTCCAAGAAGATCAATAAAGAACAAGAAATATAAAAACTAACAAACATGCACACACACACACACACACATAGAAAAAACCTCCTCATACTTAGTCAACTTTGTGCAAATAATAAAGGGAAAACATTAAGAACAGCAAGAAAAAACAGACACATTTAGGGAAAAAATTTGAATACAACTAACATCAGAAACAATGAAATCAGTAAACAATAAAATGACATGTTTAAAGTGCTGAAGAAAAAAATTAACAGAATCTTGCATCTGGTGAAGATAGCCTTTAAAAATAAAGATGGAATAAACACATCCTTAGGTGAATGAACACAGAGAAACTGTTGCTGGAAGAGGTCTATAATACTATGGGTACTATATTAAATATTAAAGTAAGTGCTTCAAGTGGGTATGGCTGTCTTAATATTAAGAAAATCAATCTCAGAACAAAGCATATTATCAAAAACATAAGTGGTACATTTCATAATCATAAAACAGTCAAACCATTTAAAAGATATAAAAAACTAAAAGTATATACATAGTATATATACATAGGTTGGCATAATATAAATTACTTTGCACTATCCATTGAAGAGAACTATTAAAATGGCAACACCACAATTACTTTTGCACCAACCTAACAGAAGCAATGACACCTCAGTAGAAGCAAGTACTCCTAGCAACCGGATCTTGGTTTCTAAATACCATTCTCCATTAATGCAGTGTTTAGTACTACATGGAAAAGAAAATGGATGATTCTTGGACTGCCACAGGGATTAAGTAATTGCTGAAAATATAAAAATATGGGGGTACATTAAGGGACATAGAAGGTAGCCTGAAATAACTCCCAATCTGAGCAATAAAACAAGTAACATAGTATTGTATTAAAACTCAAAGTATTAGATATTTGTGGGTCCATACTGATACAAACAAAGGAGCAAATCAATAAATTAATAACAGGTGGGGTGAGGTGGGGAGCGAAGAGACAAATCTTCCTTACAGAGGAATGCCAAATAGTTTACATAGATACCACAGCCAGGAGGTGAAATTTAATACCCTCCACCACCATGCCCCATGCCACCACCTTAAGCATGGGCTGCATTTAGCAGCCCACTTTCAAAGAATAAAGGTGAAAATAGGGACAACTCCGCAGTGAAGAAACCTGACAAACACCACCTTCATTGTGATGAAAGTTCACATCACCAGTGAGTGATATCATGTAGATATCACGAATTCCCTGATGTGATATGATTAAAAGGGCACTTCATTTCTGTGGTATCCTTTTCAAAAATCTATATCCCACTCTAATAATAAGAAAAGCACCAGACAAAGACAGAGTGCGAGACATGCGCCAGTACCTCCCAAGACTTGTCAAGGTGGCCAGGCGTGGTGGCTCACACCTGTAATCCCAGCACTTTGGAAAGCCAAGGCAGGCAAATCACTTGAGGACAGGAGTTCAAGACCAGCCTGGCCAACATAGCAAAACCGCATCTCTACTAAAAATACAAAAAATTAGCCAGGCATGGTGGCACATGCCTGTAATCCCAGCTACTCGTGAGGCTGAGGCACGAGAATTGCTTGAACCTAGGAGGCGGCAGTGAGCCAAGATCATGCCATTGCGCTCCAGTGCAATGACTCCAGAGCAAGACTCTGTCTTAAAAAAAAAAAAAAAAAAAAAAAA
>NW_012102210.1:1990649-2011045 GCF_000951045.1 Mandrillus leucophaeus
GAGAATTGCTTGAACCTAGTCTTTTTTTTTTTTTTATGTTCATGCCATTGCACTCTAGCCTGGGAGACAGAGCCAGACACTGTCTCAAAAAAAAAAAAAAAAAAAAAAAAGACTTGTCAAGGTCATGAAAAACCAGGAAAGATTTAGAAACCATCACAGACCTAAACAGACTGACAAGACATGATAATTAAATAATGTGCTACCCTGGAATGGATCCTGAAACAAAAAGAAGACATCAGTAGAAAAACTGGTGAAATACAAATAAATCTAGACTTTAGTTAGTAGTGATGTGCCAGTACTAGTTTCTTTGTTTTGACAAACGCAAATGTAAGATGTTAACAATATGGGAACTGGTTGAGGAGGATACAAGGACACTTCATATTATCTCTGAAACTTTTCTGTGAATCTAAAATTTCTTCCCCCAAATCATAGTTGCATAAATAAATAAATAAATAGTCTAACTAAACATTTAACAGTAGGAGAGTTGGTAAACAAACTAAAGTACAACTACATCATGGGACATAGTTCTGAAGCTGTCAGAAATAAAGAAATTATAATTATATGATAAAAGTTTATTTTATATAACATTTTAAATGTAAAAATCAGAATTAAAAACCATATACGTAGTATGATCTAAATCTTATAAAATGTACATATACAACTATACTGACAAAAATGCATAGAAAGAGGAATATAAATTAAACAATAAATATTTCACATTTAAAATTATCATCTTGGGGCCGGGCATGGTGACTCACGCCTGTAATCCCAGCACTTTGGAAGGCTGAGGTGGGTGGATCACTTGAGGCCAGGAGTTCGAGACCAGCCTGGGCAACATGGCAAAAACTGTCTCTACTAAAAATTTAAAAATTAGCCAGGCATGGAGAAGCACACCTGTAGTCCCAGCTACTCGGAAGGCTGAGACACGAGAATGGTTTGAGCCCAGGAGACAGAGGTTGCAGTGAGCTGAGATCACGCCACTGCACTCCAGCCTGGGCGACTGAGCGAGACTCCGTCTCAAAAAGAAAAAGAAAAAAAATAAAAACTAAAAACAAAAAAAATAAAAATAAAAATAAAAATAAAAATCATCTCTTGGTGCACCAGGTATGATAAACACTACTGTGCCTTAGCAGCAAAAACTTCAATTCTATGATTCTCCTTTGAAGTTTCTATAAAGGTAGTATCCTAAATGAGGCAGATGCTGGTCTTTGCCTATCCATTATCAATTCCCTCCTTCTCCCTAATTCCAATCTTGCTAGAAGTGGCAGTGCGCTTAAGTAAAAAGCTCACATTTTGAAATGTATACAAAAGTCATCAGGTGAGGTTTCTAAGAATGCTCTTCAAAAGGGGAAAGACTTAACTCAGCTTCTGCTTCTTGTTTTCTCCTTTTCTTCTTGCTAGAGGTAGAACCACCATCTTAAAATTATGGGAGGATAAAGCATCGGGTTAAAAGCTACAACTGGATTTGGGTGTCTGAGCAGAAAGACAGAAGAGGCCTGGGACCCAATTAGCATCATACTGCTGCTTCATCAGCCCTAGATGACTGCCTGCCTCCCCATACTTCCTTACAAGAGAAAAATAAACTCCATATTTGTTTAAGCCCCACTGTTTCAAGTTTTCTCTTCTAAGCACATGTATACATTCCAAACATTACAGAACTGATGTCTATACTCAAAAAGTTTCTTATTGGGTGTCTTTAAAGAACTAAACACATTTTTAAGAAAGTCATGCAGCTCGCTCAGTAGCATTTGGTATTTTTTTAAGCTGCAACAAATGTCAGCTTCAATTTTTCCTGGGATGTGTGAGACAGGAACCATTGCATCATTATAAGGGTGTACAAAGTCTAAGGATAAACAACTGAAGAGATTTTAATGATGATAAAATCAGAGTTAAATATTTCAATGTATTTTTTGACTTAATGATCAGTGTTCATATAACACAACATTTTATTAAGCAGGCATTTGCTGGGCGGAGTTCATTTGGACTGAAAAAAGTAATAAAACAAGATCTTGTCTTCAAACAGGGTCGTAATCATCCTTTAAATGTTTGTAAACTATCTTAACAAAATAAAACAAGAATGGAAACAAAAACTGTTTTCACTTTTTTTAAGGCTATACTCAGTTATAATAAAAAACAACAATAAAAAACTGAGGGGAAAACTCCAATGCCCAAATAAGAAAGCTAATTGAGTTAATGAGAAATATCATATATTCATTAAAATAATATAGAGACTGTGAAAATGCAATAAAAAGCCCAAAAACTTTAAACAAAAATACAGAACAAAAATAATATGCATAGACTCTTATAGTTATACAAAAACAAAGTATAAATCAAACAAGGTCATAAATCTAAAATAAGGAATGGTTTACCATTTTTTTCTTTATATTTCACCAAATAGGACTTAATATCAAATGATAAAACAGATTATGAAACTAGCAACATATATATTGAAATCTTCTAACTGCAAAATACCCAAAATACTGGATAAACAGAAAAACACTTGAATTTCATATCTAAGCATGCATGGAAGCAAAAAAAAAAACATCTAAAAGGTCCAAAATTAGAGGATCGTGGAGAAAAAATGTCTTAGTGGCCTGTAGCTGAGGTCAGGAAACTATGGCCCACAAGCCAAATCTGGCCTGTAGTCAGTAACCTAAGAATAGTTTTTAAATCTTTAAATGATCAAAAATAAAAAAGTTGTCTTGACAAATGAAAATTCTATGAAATTCAAATTTCAGTATATAAAAAAATTTTTTTTTTGGCAACACAGCCATGTTCATCGTGTTAGTATTATCTACAGCTGCTTTCCACAAACCACAAAAGCACAGTTGGATAGTGGTAACAGAGACTATATGATCTGCAAAGTCTAAAACATTCTCTATCTGGCCCTTTATGGAAAAACGGTTTGTCAACCCCTTGGCCTAGAGCTTCATTTTTAATGAATACACAAAGGGAATAGGAAATAGAGCCTCTGGCTTATGTAAGGCAAGGGATCACCTGGAAATGCTGTTACAAAGGCACTAACAACAAAAGGACTAGACACTTAATAGAAAATGAACTAGAGAATATATATCCCACAAAATTATAGTGTACAGACACGTGACTGCTTTGACAATGACTCTTCATGAAACAGAGGCAGGGCAGGGAACCAGGAGATAAAGAGGGGAATTTCCTTAAGGATTTATGGACACTGAACAGCCTGTATATGGATTTAGAGCTCAAGAAACACTAAGTTAAGAATTTAATTTAAATTAGACTCAAGTAATCAGTGGTCCCCACCTCCCAATCACCTGACTGATGCTAATACAAATTTTCTCAGAAGGACCATAGCATCAACAAATAAACTTCCAAATAAACTTTGAAACTTCCATATAATAACAACAACAAATCATAAGAGTAATTAATTCTATTTCTAGTAATGGAGAGCTAGGTTACTCAAACTAGCACTTCTGCTTAAAACAAGTAAAAATGTTAGCTAAAATATTCAAAACATAAAGTCAAAAGCACTGAAATGCTAATAAACTACTGCAGAACCACAAAGACAAATTCTAAGAGAAAGCTCATACCCAAAGAAGTAGGGAGAATACTAAAACACTAAAGACAATCCTGAACTGAGGGCATTTGCCAATTACAATCCAGAAAGAGGGGTTCACTTTGGAGCTTGAAAAGAGGAAGGCAGAAATGAAAACTCAACTCCATCCAAGATGATCCTCAGGAGTCTTATAAGAAATTCCCTCCCACATAGAGCTCCAACAGACTACACCATAGAAGTAAGAATATACCATAACTAAATCTCCAACTAGAGAGGAATGCAAGGAAGCTTCCCTTGGTGCGAGCATAACAAAATATTTTAAATGGGGGAGGGAGGAGGTAAGGAAAGAAAAACAAAAACAAGATGCTGGAAAAGCTGTGCTCATATCTAAGACTTCATAAGGTTGTACTAGAGATAAAGACCATCTAATATTAAGATTCAGACATCTAATAACAAAGCTTCAATATAAATAAAACAAAAAGTGAGAGTAAGCACACTGATATAATATACATATCAACTATTATATAAATCATTTGATATATCAAATCATACTATGCAACTTTCAGGTTATGAATCTTGCATTACTATTTCTCATTTCTAGGACTACGCCATCTTCAAAAGTCCATCTTCAGTTTGTTAGAAGGAAAATTTCAGATGAATTAAAATTAACAAGAGTTCGACTGAGCAAAGAACAAATTGCATATCGGCCTATCCCTCAGAACCAGAATAGGTTCAGAGCTACTCGGGGGCTGTCACATGGTCGAATAACATTTATGGTCAGAAAAAAGAGAGTGACATACAGTAAACAGAATTGACTGTAACACATTAATCATGTGTTTGTGGTAATGCTGATATTTAAAAAAAAAAAAAAAAACCCACTGTGCAGTCAGGCACATAAAAGTAAAGCACAAACAATTATGTGTAGTATGCAATGTTTAATAATTATAATAAAGAACCATGTTACTGGTTAATGTATGTACTATACTTTTTATCATTATTTTAGAGTATAGTCCTACTTATTTATAAAAATTAGTTAACTGTAAAACAGCCTCAGGCAAGTCCTTCAGGAGGTATTCCAGAAGAGGGCATGGTTATTACAGAAGACACCATACATGTTATTTCCTCAAAGACCTTCCAGTGAAACAAAATGTGAATGTAGAAAACAGCAATATTGATGATCCTGACCCTGTATAGGCCCATACTAATATACATGTTTGTGTGTTAGGTTTTTAAAATTTTAAAATGTAAACCAAAATAAATGCAAATTTTAAAAATAGAAAAAAGCTTATAAAATAGCATATAAAAATACCTTTACACAGCTATACAAAATGTTTAAGTAGTATTAGAAAAGAGTCAAAATCTATATGTTGAAAACTAGAAGACACCCATGAAACAAGTTGAAGAAGATACGAATAAAACATATCCCACGTTCATGGGTTAATATTGTTAAAATGGACATACTACCCAAAGTGACCTATAGATCTAATGCAGTCTGTATCAAAATACCAATGACATTCTTCGCAAAAATAGGAAAAAAAATTCTGAAATTCATATAAGAACAAAAAAAGACCCTAATAGTCAAAGCAAACCTGAGCAAAAAGAAGAAAAGCTGGAGACATGACACTACCTAACTTCAAAATACACTACTAAGCTATAGTAACCAAACGAGCAGGGTATGTGCATAAAAACAAATACACAGACTGCTGGACCAGAACAGAGAGCCCAGAAATAAATTCACATAACTACAGTGTATTAGTCTGCTTTCACATGCTGATAAAGACATACCCAAGATGGGCAATTTACAAAAGAGGTTTAATGGACTTACAGTTTCACGTGGCTGGGGAGGCTTCACATTCATTGCAGAAGGCAAGAAGGAACAAGTCACGTCTTACATGGACGGCAGCAGGCAAAGAGAGAGCTTGTGCAGGGAAGCTCTAGTTTTTAAAAACCATCAGATCCTGTGAGACTTACTCACTATCAAGAGAACAGCATGGGAAAGACCCACCTCCATGATTCAATTATTTCCCACTGGGTCCCTCCCACAACACATGGGAATTATGGAAGCTACAAGATGAAGATCTGGGTGGGGACACAGAGCCAAACCATATCACTACCCAGGCCCCTCCCAAATTTCATGTCTTCACATTTCAAAACCAATCATGCCTTCCCAACAGTCTCTCAAAGTCTTTACTCATTTCAGCATCAACTCAAAATTCCACTGTCCAAAATCTCATCTGAGACAAGGCAAGTCCCTCCTGCCTATGAGCCTGTAAAATCAAAAGCAAGTTAGTTACTTCCTAGATACAATGGGGGTACAGGAACTGGGTAAATACAGCCATTCCAAATGAGAGAAATTGGCCAAAACAAGGAGGCTACAGACTCCATGCAAATCCAAAATCCAGTAGGCCAATCAAATCTTAAAGTTCCAAAATGATCTCCTTTGACTCCATGTCTCGCATCCAGGTCATGCTAATGCCAGAAGTGGGCTCCCACAGCCTTGAGCGGCTCCACCCCTGTGGCTTTGCAGGGTATAGCCCCCCTTTTAGCTGCTTTCACAGGCTGATGTTGAGTGCCTGTGGCTTTTCCAGGAGCGTGGTGCAAGCTGTGGGTGGATCCACAGTTCTGGGGTCTAGAGGATAGTGGCCCTCTTTTCACAGCTCCACTAGGTGGTGCTCCAGTAGGGACTCTGTGTAGGGGCTCTGACCCCACATTTCCTTTCCACACTGTCCTAGCAGAGGTTCTGCATGAGGGACCCACCCCTGCAGCAAACTTCTGCCTGGGCATCCAGGTATTTCCATACATTCTCTGAAATCTAGGCAGAGGTCCCCAAACCTCATTTTTTTTTTAATTGAGATAGGAGTCTCGCTCTGTCACCCAGGCTGGAGTGCAGTGGTGCGATCTCCGCTCACTGAAACCTCCACCACCCAGGTTCAAGCAATTATCCTGCCTCCACCTCCAGATTACAGGCACCCACCACACCACGCCCTGCTAATTTTTGTATTTTTTGTAGAGATGGGGTTTCAACAGGGTGGCCACACTGGTCTCAAACTCCCAACCTCAAGTGATCAGCCTGCCTCGGCCTCCCAAAGTGCTAGGATTACAGGCTTGAGCCACTGTGCCTGGCCAAGACCCTGTAGAGTTCTGATCTTTACTACAGACTCTCAACAGATGGTTCAACAAGTTTTACAGGAATAATACAAAAAAGAATTCATGAGAGACTATTTCTGTCTCTCATGAATTGATGTTGAAATTTATTTCATGACAGAATTCATGAGAGACACTATTTCTGTCTCTCGTGAATTAATGTTGAAATTTACCTAAACTTACTGCTCCTAGAAAAGAGGAAAGATTAAGAAATTCCTTCAGCCAGGTGCAGTGGTTCACACCTGTAATCCCAGCACTTTGGAAGATAGAGGCAGGTGGATCACCTGAGGTCAGGAGTTCAAGACCAGCCTGGCCAACATGGTGAAACCCTGTCTCTACTAAAAATACAAATATTAGCCAAGCATGGTGGTGGGTGCCTGTAATCTCAGCGACTTGGGAGGCTGAGACAGGAGAATCGCTTGAACCCAGGAGGCGGAGGTTGCAGTGAGCCAAAACCACACCATTGCACTCCAGCCTGGGTGACAAGAGTGAAATTCCATCTCGAAAAAGAAAAGAAAAGAAAAGAAATCCCTTCATACTATTGTGTTCTGAGAAAGAGCTAACCACAAAGGACAATGACATCTTCACATATTCTAAAATAAGACCCGCCTATACCCTTCTTCAATGACTCCTTTTTTCATATAGCACCCCAAGATTTTCCTTTTTAAGACATTCCTCATCAATGAACATTCTCCCTATTATAGTAGCCTGAACGAAATCATCTGTCTACTGTATTTGTCTTTCACAGCAATTTGTTAGTATCTATTAAAGCATTCCTTATGAGCCAGCAATACCATGTCTATTAAGGAAATATTAACATGAATGGAAAAAAAGATGGATGTGGTACATGTTGCTGCTTGCTTAACCTACATCCATTCCTCTACTCTCATTCCCTTCTTAACCTGAAATTCTCAATCAAGATTTCATCCTCTTCCATTCAATCAAGGTAATTCTGGAAACTAACCCTACTCTCAGCACCCTGCTAAGTACAAAGGTAAGCCCAGCTCCCTACCATACTCATTGGTTCTGACACCCAAGTCTCAGCCAATTAGCAACTGAAATTCCCTTGATAACAGGAACTGACTCAGGAATTAGCATGTGACTTAATCTAGGCCAACCAAATAAAATAGTGTTGCTAATGAACAACTGGAAGAGCAGCTTTGTTGCTCTTAAAGGAAAGCCAATGGAAGAGCTGTTGAATAACAGAAAAGCTCTTCTTGAGGTTGCAGCTATGAAACTGAAAATGTTACAGTCATTCTCCTACCACATGGAAAGCCAGCCTAAGAACAAAAACAGAGAAATACACAGCCAGAGAGAGAGAGAGATTAAATTGGACCCGCTGGATCAAACCAACATAGATCACACCTTCCTGTATGAAACAATGACCCAATCGTTTCCTTTTTTGAATAAAAGAATTTGATTTGGATTTTCTTAAATTATTTTACTGGCAAAAGCATTATACCTGATTTTAAAAATAAAGATAGTTCATGGCAACATTTCCCATGGATTGTCCACCCATTAAAAAAATGGAAAAAGAGAAAAAAAATTGAGACATTCATAGACAGGATAACATATGAGTAACTTACGATACAGTAGGAAATTAGTGTATTTTAAAAAGAATGAGGAGGAGGGAGAACAGGATGGCAGACAAAAGGCAGCTAGCAAACACTATTCCCAAGAAGAGAGACCAAAGTATGGAACAAACCACCATAATTTGGGCAGATCTTTGAAGAGAAAACATCAAGAGTAGTTGGAGAGTCAGCACCAAAGCAGAGATTGAAGAGGGGGAAATCTGGAAACCTTGCATGGGGTACCTGAATACTAGGGTTAGTTTCATCCCTCTAATGGCTCCTATGAAAATGATAAGTGAGGGGACTGAGGGATAGCTCACTCTCACAACAGACCTCTGGGATCCTAGCAACAGGAGACTCTGCATCCCTGATTGATGTGTGAGCTAGCAGGGGGATCTCCCCAGGGAGCAGGCAGAGATAGGCTTTCAGTGGGAGCTTCTGTGTGCTGGGCAGTTCTGGTGGAGAGTGGCCATAGATACCCATCTCCCAGGTCTTCCCATATCCCTCTGGGAGGCACTGCCCCAACTGACCCCTGATGAAGAAGAGAGAAAGGTCGGCTTCCCCGCAGGACTGGGGTGCATCCATTCTGCAAGTCCTCCTGCTCACCAACCCAAGCCAGACTGAGGTGCATCTATTCCTCCCAGTCCTTCAAGGAAGCCAGCCTTACTATCTTCTGGGTCAGAGGTCAGTGCCTCCCGGAGGGATATGGGCAGCCTCTGCAGCCCAGGCTGAGTGTGTTGCTATGTCTAAGTAATTTCCCAGTGACCCAGGAGCCACATCAGATCCCCCAGCCCAGCTGGAACCCGACTTCAAGCCACATGATGCAGTGGGGATGTTGCGGGTGGTGGGGGGTGCTGGAGGGCAGGGAAGAGCATCAGGAAGAATGGCTAATAGATTCTTGGCTTAATACATTGGTGATGGGATGATCTGTGCAGCAAACCACCATGACACACATTTACCTATGTAACAAACCTGCACATCCTGTACCTGTACCCCTGAACTTAAAATAAAAATAAAAGAAATTTAAATGTAAGACCTCAAACTATTAAAATGCTAGAAGAAAACCTAGTTAATACCTTTCTCAATATCCGCCTTGGCGAAGAATTTTTGGCTAAGTCCACAAAAACAATTACAACAAAAAACATAAATTGAAAAATGGAAGCAAGTTAAACTAAAGAGCTTCTATACAGCAAAAGAAACCATCAACAAAATAAACAGAAAACCTACAGAATGGAAGAAAATATTCATAAACTATGCATTTGACAAAGGTCTAAAATCCAGGATCTACAAGGAACTCAAATCAACAAGCAAAAGACAAACAACCCTATTAAAAATGGGCAGAGGATATGAACAGACACTTCTCAAAAGAAGAAATATAAGCAACCAACAAAAATGTGAAAAAAATGCTCATCATCACTGATCATCCAAGAAATGCAAATCAAAACCACAATGAGATACCATCTTATACCAGTCAGAATGGCTATTATTTAAAAGTCAAAAAGCAACAGATATGGCAAAGCTATGGAGAAAAGGGAATGCTTATATACTGTTGGTGGATATGTAAATTAGTTGAGCCACTGTGAAAAGCAGTTTGGGGTTCTCAAATAACTTATAGTTACCACTGGACACATCAATTCCATTACTGGGTATATGCCCAAAGAAAAATATTTTGATCACTATGCCAAAAGACACATGCACCCGTGTGTTCATCGCAGCACTATTCACAATAGTAAATATATGGAATCAATCTAAGTGCCTATCACTGGTGGGCTGGATAAAGAAAATGTGATACATATATATATCATGGAATACTATGAAACCATAAAAAAGAATGAAAACTACCTTTACAGCAACATGGATGGAGCTGGAGGCCATAATCCTAAGCAAATCGATGCAGGAACAGAAAACCAAATACTGCATGTTCTAACTTATAAGTGGTAGCCAAACACTGAGCATATATGGACGTAAACATGGGAACAATATCCACTGTGGACTACTATGGGGGAAATTAGGGAGGCGGGGGTGGGTTGAAAACCTACCTATTGGGTACTATGCTCACTACCTGGGTAAAATATGCCCATGTAACAAATTTACACGTATCCCCTGTATCTAAAATAAAAGTTGAAATTTGAAAGGAAATATATTATATATACATTTTTTTCCTCTTATAAAAGGGAGGACAGATGAGGTAGCTGGAAAACCAAATGTTTACACTTCAAAATGAAACCAATTTAGAATTCTTTTTCTCACATGTACATTAATACAGATGAATCAGTTAAATATAGAATAATCAATAAAATCATGTATGACGATATTAATGAAATTTAACCCCATCTCATCAAAGGAAGAGCTTGGCATCCTGGAAAAGCATTGTCAGATATTTTAATGTGGACCAGTAAATACTAGAAAGACAACTTCTTCAGCATACTTCAAAAAAATGAGGTATTACTCGGCAATTAAAAATAAATTTTTAATGAAGATGTTTATACATTAACTTAAAAAGATGTCCATGCCACAATAAGTGGGGAAAGAAATAACTTTCATTTTTAAAAAAAGAAAGAAAAAATTATACTGGTATAGAAAAAAAGTCTATAACAATATATGTTAAATCATTACAATGATTACCTGTAATATTATAGGATTGGAATGGGAAAAGATTATTTTCATATTATACACATGAAGTTTTTCTAAGTTTATATTTTATAAATAACATTTTAAAAAATTGATGAAGTACAAAAAAAAAAAAATACTCTCCTCAGCCCCACCCCAGACCAACTGAATTAGAATCTGCACACAGTAAGATCCACAAATACATGTTTTAAAAGCTACTCAAAATTTAGAATATAGGAAGAACTCATAAATTATTAAGAAAAAGACAAACAACTAAAATGTTTCTATATGAAGTACAAGAAAGTGAACACTCTGCAAAAGAGGATATCCAGGCTGGGCACGGTGGCTCACGCCTATAATCCCAGCACTTTGGATGGTCAAGGAGGGTGGACGACTTGGGCTCAGGAGTTTGAGACCAGCCTGGGCAACATGGCGAAACCCCATCTCTACAACAAATACAAAAATTAGCCAGGTGTGGTGGCATACGCCTGTGGTCCCGGCTAGTTTGGAGGCTGAGGTGGGAGGATCACTTAAGCCCAGGAGGCAGAGGTTGCAGTGAGCTGTCATCTTGCCACCACACTCCAGCCTGGGCGACAGAGCCCAGACCCTGTTTCAAAATAAAAATAAAAAAAGAGGATATCCAAATGACCAATAAATATATGAAAACATCATTAGTTATTAGGGAAATATACAAATAAAAAACATAATGTCATAAGAAAAGTTAAAATTAATAAGAAAATACCAAGTGTAGTTAGAATATGAAACATCTGGAATTCTCATATTCTGTTGGTAGAATTGTAGATTAGTACAACTACTTTGAAAAACTGATTGGTAGTATCTACTACAGCCAAACATATGCATACCCTAGGATCCAATCAGGATAAAGGTTATAGGCACTGAACTGGAAGGGGGCAAGAGAGGAGCTACTGGGACACTAATAATATTCGGTATCTTGATCTGGGTGCTGGTCAGATGGGCATGTTCACTTTGTAAAAATACATTTAAGCTGTCACTTATGTATAGTTTTGATGTATGGATATAATACTTTTCTTAAAAGTTTATATAGAAATGAAAAAAATCCATTTAAAAAAATATTATCCTGAGCATTCTTCTCTTCTCAGTCTACAGTGGGGTGTTCTCTTCCAAGGTCATATCTTCATCTATCATATATGCACACTATAGATTTACATATACATACCTCTAACCTAGAACTCTTTTAGAGGGCTAGAGACACACTGGCAAAATCAGTAATGACACTTGTTCAAACAGATATTCTTTATGTATTTGCTCAACATTTATTTAGACACCAGGGTAAATGCTCTATGAGCAAGTACAGAAAAGGACAACAGAAATAGAGCTTAGCATCTTCTCTATTACCCCTATTAAGGTTAGGCCCCAAATTGAAAACCGGAATACAGAAACAATGCCCTTCAACTAACCAATTCTAACTTCCTTAGAGAAAACTGCCAAAGTAATCTATTATTTTAACATTCCCTTTATTATTAGTCACTACCCCCAACTCCACAGATTTATCCAAGTATATCTGCTTCCATGACAGTGCCCTGTCAATGACCCAGCTGACCAGCACCTTAATTAGACTCAACCACTGAGTTATTCAACTGTTCCCTAACCTCAGATTAAATACCTCCTATTCAAAAGATTCAAAATGTTTTACTCTTACAGCCTCCACATCCCCATATTGCCCAAAAGCAACACAACTTTGAAAGTAAGTACTGCTATTCCTATTCTTGTTGTAGCCTTCCCATAAACTCCTTCTATGATAAATGCACAATCCTGCTAGCCAATTCCATACAGGCACCTAGAAGTCAACTTTGATACTGTACCTACAGTTTGTAGCAGTACACATAATGAATGGGCTATCTCCGGTTATAGTTCTATAGCAGATAACAAAAAACTAAATGCTGAAAGACAATTTTAATCTATTTACTGTTTTTAGTCTTCTGAAATGAAACTAAAATAAAGGATGAAGATATGAAGAGCAACTCTATATTTTCTGCCTTCATATCAAAATCAGATCATCTTTTTTTTCTTTCTTTCTTTTTTGAGACAGGGTCTTGCCCTGTCCCCCAGGGTGGAATGCAGTGGCACGCACTCCTGGGCTCAAATGATCCGCCCATCTCAGTTTCCCAAGCAACTAGCATGTGCCACCATCCCTGCCTAATTTTCTTTTTTATTTTTTGTAGAGACAAGGGTTTTGCTATATTGCCCAGGCTGGTCTCAAAACCCTGGCATCAAGGTATCCATCTTCCTGGGCCTCCCAAAGTGTTGGGATTACAGGCGTGAGCCACTGCACCTGGCATAAGTGCTTTTTAAATAAAATACAATGATCTTATTTATAAAAATAAGATGCTCTGATTTTGACCGGGTGCAGTGTCTCACTCCTGTAATCCTGTCAATTTGGAAGGCCGAGACAGGAGGATCATTTGAGACCAGGAATTCAAGATTGCCCTGGGCAACAATATAGCAAGATCTCCACGACAAAAGAATTTTTTAAAATTTAGCCAGGCATAGTGGCACACATCTATAGTACTAGCTACTCAGGAGACTGAGGCAGAAAGATCACTTGAGCCCACAAGTTCAAAGCTGCAGTGGGCTATGACTGCACCACCGCACTCCAGCAGAGATGACAGAGCAAGACCCCTATTTCTTAAAAACAATAACAACAACAATAAAAAGCATTTATATAGTACCTACCACTAGCCAGGTACCATTCTAAGTACATTACACATGTTATCTTATTTAATTTTTATATCAAACCTATAAAAGAAGAAACAGACATCAGTAGGGTAGGTGTTACAAGGTCACATAAATTTTAAGTAACGAAGTTCAGACTTGAAATGGACTGTCTGCCTATAGAGTCCACACAACATTTTATACTCTTCTACCTCCTAATCAATGATAACAGCCTAGCAACCTGTCTTTTCATACCTTTATTTATGCTCAAGAACATATAGAAGTTTTTTTTGGGGGGGGTTGGGTTGTTTTGTTTTGTTTTGCTTTGTTTTGTTTGCAGAGGCAGAATCTCGCTATATTGTTCGGGCTGGTCTCAAGTTCCTAGCCTCAGGTAATCCTCCCACCTGAGCCTCCCAAACTGCTGAGATTACAGGCATGAGCCACCATACCTAGCCTAGAGAGTTTAAAAAATATATATATATAAAATGAATATATATGTATATGTGTATATATATAACTAAAAATATATATATATATACCCCTAAAAAAGACTTTCAGTACTGTTTAACATTTTTTCATTTATCAAATTCTAAATGAAACTGAAACAGTCTTTTCATATTTGCCTCTAATTATAGTTAAATACATGTCCAGAACCCTCAAAACAGCTCTGCTACTTTGACTGCTTAGTATTCTCTCTCACACAAAATTCATTGCCCAACTCTGGAGAGGGACTGGCCCCCTTTCCTGCCCATAAAGAGGACAAGGAATCGTCAGTTTCTAGTTTCCCCTATTGTCCTCATTCCAGCAGATAATGAGAAACTCACAAGTAACACATCTGGAAAGAGAACTTTTTTCCTCCCAAATTTGCTAGCATATGCCACGAAAGGCTCCAGGCCATATCAATTACCTCCAAATTCCTATACTCTTGTCCAAGATCCCAAATGTAATGTATTCTCTTGAGACTGTTGGTCTTTTACTGAATCGTATAAATATCAGAGGATATTCCTATTTTCCTTCTAGTGCTACAAGACCACCACAGTGGATTATTACAAACCTATGTTCAGGAATATCCTCACCTCCAATTCACATGTGGTCATCATTTACACTAAACAATGGTTTTCAATTGAACTTACTGTGGTTTTTTACAAAACTATTACTTTTACGTGGTTTCAAAGAGACTAAACTTAAATGTTCTGGCTATCCTTCAAAGTTTCTAGTAATCTATTCCTTCCTTTTGAATTTACCCTCATTCAGAATTTAACAGCAGCCCTTCCTTTCCCATATCAGGACTTTATATATATAAGTCAAGCAACCTAAAAGCTATGCTTTTCCCCATCTCCCAGAAACCTCACCAAACTCAGAAAAATAATAAAAATTTTTCAAAACCTGTTTTTTCACATAAAAGAATGTGAAAAAAATGAAATAAAGATAATCCTCAATTCATTCTTGTAGATGAACTCACATTCAACAATAGAATTGAAAGGCTCTTTCAGCATTCATCTAGCTGTATTTATCAAGAAGAGAAAAAACACTATCTAACAAGATTTCAGTGACTCCTAATGGTATTTAGAGTTCATCCGAAAATAATAAATAGTTGGCATAATAGATCCCAAATCTAAATTAAGAAATATTTTGATTTAGCCTCATCCAAAGATGTTAGGTTCTAATTTTTAGAGGTATCTTCTCTGGACTTAAATGGGTTATCAGACAAGATGATTTTGGAGTCCTTTCAAACTGTGAGATGCTACGAATTCTCTTATTTAGCTTTCCTTGACCATTCCATCAACAGTTGCCTCTCCCTTTTCTGATCACCTTCACTAGGAACTGCCTAGGATGTTTGTATTTATTTGCTATTTGTATGCCATCATGTTAGTTTCTATGTATAATAGTTTTGTCTTCTCAAGTAGATAATAATGACAAAGACAAAATCGTGACCTTTTAATACTTTTTGGTATCTAACTGGCATAATTTATACATACCATTAAGCACTGCCAAGTATGAGAAGGAAGAGCGTTTTCCCTCCCCACTAGGCCAGAATCTACTTAAATGGGAGAAAACCCCTTGTTTTGTTTTTATATTGTTTTTTAATATGTTTGTTAGCCACCTAATATATATTCGGTCTTATGCTGTAGGCTAAAGATTGATCCCTGCTGCACAATGATTATAATTAAGAGGATTCTGGTCTATGCCTTATTAGATAGATAATAGTATTCAGAAGCAACTTTAATTTCTTTTTAATGAGCCTAAATGAGTATTCTATTGCAAAGGGTGGGTGGGTTGAAGATTTATGGAAGAAGGCAATGTATCAGATAAATAACATATGTTTTGTAGTTAGGGAAGGAGAAGCTGATTTCTGAGCTGTTACGAAGATAGGGGATGGGGGGGCAGAATTCCTACACAGACTTTTAGTAAGCAAAATGAAAAATCAGTGTTTTATTTTTCTTTAGCTGTTCTGACTGCTATTCTGCATGCAAAATTGTCCTCTCTTCATCTCTGCTTCTCAGATTACTGAAAGTCAAACCAAATTCCTTCTCTAATTGAGTCTAAGACCTTGCAATTGTACATATTAAAAACACTCTGCATTTCAGCAGTGTTCCCTTTACTGGTGCCACATCAGAGACCATTGCCTGACTGTATAATGACTTGCTGATCATATAGCAGAACGTAATTTAACAAACTACGCTGCACAGATTCTTATGCAACCAGTGTTCCATTCACATAAATCATTCCTGTGATAGGAAAGTTTTTTGGATACAGTTAGTTTCAAGTAAAAAGTATTAAATTTTTATATTCAAAGAAAAAATCAGTAAAGTTAATAATAAAAGTTCTTATATGAGTTGGCAATGAAAAGTGTTCATCAGTGTCCATGCATAATTTGGCCACCTTGGATGTATTTACTTTATGGAGCCCTAGCAGAAGGCTATTTTTCTTTCCATGCAATCTCTCTTTTTGGAGAGAAGATGATCTGTGAGTCTCTGGTGCATTAGGTCAAGGTTAGAAAATTAACTCGCAAGAAATTCCTCTATTTCTCATTTTTAGTTATGTTGCCCAGGCAGGACTCAAACTCCTCGGCTCAAACAATCCTCTCACCTCACCCTGCCAGGTAGCTGGAACTATAAGCATGTACCGCTGCACACAGCTCTCATTTTTGTTGTGTTATTTTTGTGATGTATGAATTTTTGTGAATACTTATTGTATTTACTTGTGATACATACATTACTTGTGAATTTGTTGTTCTTACTTATATAGGGGTAGGATGTAGAAGCCATTTGAAGTGGAGAAATCACTTTTTAAATGCAGTTTTAAGCAAACATGGAAATTCCAAATTTTAAACAGTATTTTATAAAACAATATTTTATAAGAAGTTTTTATAGAGATGCTTTTGTAGAAAATGGTTTGGTAGAAAATTATCATTGTTATTATTTTTTGAGACAGGATCTTGCTCTGTCTCCCAGGCTGGAGTACAGAAGCACAATCATAGCTCACTACTGCCTCAAACTCCTGGGCTCAACAATCCTCCCACCTCAGCCTCCCAAGTAGCTAGGACAACAGGCATGCACCACCACTCCTGCCTAATTTTTTCTTTTAATTTTTTGTAGAGACAGAGTCTCACTGTGTTGCTCATACTGGTCTCAAACTCCTGGGCTCAAGTGATCCTCCTGTCTCAACCTCCCAAATCACTGGGATTACAGGTGTGAGCTCCCATGCCTGGCCCTAGAAAATTATTTTTAAATTAATCTTCAATGTATTGAGTCTTATAGGATTATATAACATAACGGTTAAAGGCTGTTTGTGACCCCTAAAATTCATATGTTGAAATCCTAACCCATAATATGATGGTATTAGGAGGTGGAGTCTGTGGAAGTGATGAGGTTCAGGAGAGTGGAGCTTTCATGAATAGGATTAATGCCTTTATAAAAGAAATCCCAGAGACCTCTCTCTCTGTCTCTCAGCCACATGAGGATATGAGAAGATGGTAGTCTGCAACCCAGAAGAGGGCCCTCACAAGAACCCAACAATGCTGGAACTCTGATCTTGGACTTTCAGCCTCCAGAACTGTGAACAATACATTTCTGTTGTTTATAAGCCATTGAGACTACATACAGTATGTTGTCATAAGAGCCAGAAATGACTAAAGCAGAAATGTATATAAAGTACATATATATATTTAAGGCACTCAAAAATCTAATTCCTTTACTTTCTGCCTGTGCCCTAATCTTTCTCCAATAGCAAAGCTTCCTCTATCCATGTAATATAATACTACTCTGTTGGTGTCAAAACAATACAAGTCTAATCAATTTTCCATGTTTAACCCTTTTAAAATATGAAGACATTTTGATGGCCACAAAAGTTTTCTGTGTTCTAGGTTAAAAACATCTTTAGTCCTTCATATGCAATAGTATCTTGTTAGCTATTCTATTTTCTGTCCCCAAAGATATTCTGCTTCACTTATATTCCCTTGAACTGTGACACACAAAGCTAAACATAACATTCCAGATGTATTCTAAACAGAACAAAACAGAACTATCACCTCACTCATCCAGAAACTAGAGCAGTACTATTCATACAGCCTTGGCTTTTTTGAATAACCACACTGCAGTGCCTCCTCCACCTCCCCACATGTATTGCTCATAAACTGTTCCCAATCTCTACTTACAATTAGTTATTTAAGATATAAGAATAGAAACTTCACAATAACTCAAGATAAAATTTAATTCTATTAGATGAAGCCAGATTCAAAATTCTGTAAAGATCCCTCAGAATCTTGATTCTGTTATTTATCATATTCATTTGCTATGAATGGAAATATAGGGCATACTCTTTAACATTTTGATTATGATGGAAAAGCCAGTATTCAGCACAAAGGACCCTACTACACAATAGCAGCAATCTTCTGTTCTCACAGACTCATCTATCATTGTGCCTTATAGTCAACCAGTTGTCTGTTGATCGGTCTTTTTATTCAATTCCTATTTCTTCACCTTGTATAAATACATGACTAGGATGGCAATGATGTGTAAAACAATGTTGAAGAACAGTTACAAAAAGTGAATTATCTTCCAGTTTGTAAATGCACCATCCACTCTTGCCTTCAGACTTTGTAAATTCTGTCTTCTACCCACAACATGCCAACCCCAGAGCTCTGACCTTCATCAAATTCCTTTCTCTCAGCTAATACACCACTTTTTATAGGAAACCTTTGATCACCCAAACCTGGGTTAGATATTCCTCTTCTGAGATTCAGAAATACATTATACCTTCTCTATTATAATACTCACATTATTATAATTTCTTCTTGTCCTTCATACTCAACAAATTGCAAGCCTTAGGCAGCTTGCCATGAGTAGCATTATATAGGTCAAGCCTCAAGGAGCCAACCAATCCAGAGGTAAACATTCAGGACTGGAGCAAAAGGTTTGGTTACCCACCATTTCATAGGCTTTGGGGACTAATTCCATCATCTCATCTCATATCCATTTACCTCAGTGACTAAAGCCTAATCTTCTAATCATCCATCACCCTCCAGCCAGTCATCCCACATGCTCTCTGGATCTCCTAAGTATGAGATTACAAATGTGTGGTCTGCCAATAATTAGAAATTAGGAGAATTCACACAAACATCCAAGTTGTCAATATCTCTTGAAAAAACAATTATGGTTTGGTAAGATTAGGCCTATACTGCCCATGGAAATAAACATCTAGAGATGAACAGTAACTAACCCCCCTTAGACCTGTATTATCCTCTCTACACTTATTCACATATCTGTTAAATTCCCGGATTTAACTGAATATGCAAAACCTGTCCTAATAAAACCATTTCTACCCATGATCATGACTTCTTCTCCCATCTCTTCCACTATGACCTCTGGAATCTCATTCTGAGATCATCAAACTTCTATATACTCTTCTACATAATACAATAAATATTTTCGTTCCAAAAAGGAAAAAAAAAATTTCTACATTTTTAAAAACAATAATTCTGCCAAAAGTTAGGAAATACAGGAGGACTGCTAGATCAAAATAAAACATAAAAGAACTGTTGAGCTAGTTAACTAAACAATTAAATAGTAGAAATATTAATAGCTATCCTAAAGCATATTAACTATATTTGTGCCATGGAAAAACAATTTCTAAGGCCCAAGTGCGAATCTCAGGAGGAAGTAGCAATATGAGTAATCGTGTAGTGACATGGTAGTCAACCCTAAAGGAGAAACATTGGCACTATATCAAATCACCAAACTAAACTAAATAATCCCAAAGTGATGTCCCAACATAGCAAACTACATAACGGTGCATGCATCATGACTTCGCATTATCACCACTAATCAAAACATCCTACAAAAAAGAAAATAGTTATAAAAGAGAATAAATGACAATGTGTGAACAGGCAATTGGAGCATAGTTAATGCTCACTGATAGTTCTAAAGTATAGGAATGTGTGTGTTTGTAGATGTATGCAAGTGTGCATATATATATGCATATGTGTATATATATGTGTGTATATATATGTATATGTGTATATATACATCACTGTTTATAAAATAATATAACATTTAAATGAGTCAAAGATAAATTATCCATAATACCATATCATTGTTAATATATAGGACCTCTATGCCTCTACTCTATCACTCTATCCTACATATCCTACACATATATATGTAGGATGCAGTGATACAGTAGTGGGTGTGTGTGTGTGTGTGTATATATATATATATATTTTTTTTTAGACAAAGTCTTGCTCTGTCACCCAGGCTGGAGTACAGTGGCACAATCACGGCTCACTGCAGCCTCGACCTCCTGGGCTCAAGCAGTCCCCCCACCTCAGCCTCCCCAGTAGCTGG
>NW_012102210.1:2011095-2023271 GCF_000951045.1 Mandrillus leucophaeus
TATATATATATATATTTTTTTTTAGACAAAGTCTTGCTCTGTCACCCAGGCTGGAGTACAGTGGCACAATCACTGCTCACTGAATTCTTGACTTCCTGGGCTCCAGTGCTCCACCCACCTCAGCCTTCCAAGTAGCTGGGACTATAGGCACGTGCCACCATGCCTAGCTAATTTATGTATTTTTGGTAGAGATGGGGTTTCGTCATGTTGTCCAGGCTTTCTTGAACTCCTAAACTCAAGCAATCCACCTGCCTTGGCCTCCCAAAATGCTGAGATTACAGGCATCAGCCACCACGCCCAGCCCACCCCATCCAATCATAATGCTTAACTGACACCAAACCTGTAAAAGAAAATGCACAAACACATGTATTTTGTAGCAGTTACCTATTCATAATAGAATACAAGGATTGTCAAATGCATGGTGATGCCAACATGAAAAGCAATTTAAAGTAAATTCCAGATGGATTAAAGAGTTATATAAAGAAGGAAAACACACAAAAATCATTTTTTAAAGTATCAAATATAAATATACAAATAGAAAATTTAAAAACATCAAAAAGATGAATAGGTGATGCTACATGAAAGTGGATATAACTGATGATTTAAAAAGAGAAAAAAAAGCTAAGCACAACTTCCCAACAGAATAGAAGTATGAACATGGGAAATGAATACACAATTCACAAAGGAGGAATAGATCTAGTGGATAAACCTGTGTTAAAATGTTTAGACTTATGATTAGAAATGCAAAATTTTAAAAACCTATGAAATTTTAAAAGATTGAAGAAAAGAATAATACCTGTTGGCAAGAGTACAATGAAAGAAACTCTCTGAAAGAATCAGTAAAAATGTAAATGTAAAATATCAGTTTGGAAAACTCCTTTTTAATGTGTAGGAAGAACCTTAGATGTGTCTATATTCTTTAATCCAACAACTCCATCTCTCAGAATCTATCCTAAAGAAATGATCTTAAATATGGAAATTATTATGGTTATAGATTTGGTATTTTAATATTTTTTAAAACCTGGAAATAATATAACATCCAGCATTTAGTAAACATAATTTACTGACACATACCACAATGATTCTCTAGATAATAAAAAAATTCAATGAAAGTAATGTTTGCATGGGATAGATAATAACGTGAAAAACACTTGTAAGTAAGTCTCAAACACTAGCTTCTCTCAGTTTTTTTTTTTTTTTTTTTTTTTTTTGAGACAGAGTCTCCCAGGCTGGAGTACAGTGGCACAATCACGGCTCACTGCAGCCTCGACCTCCTGGGCTCAAGCAGTCCCCCCACCTCAGCCTCCCCAGTAGCTGGGACTACAGGTTTGTGTCACCATTCCCAGCTAACTTGTTAATATTTGCTAGAGTTTAAGTCTCCCTGTGTTGCCCAAGCTGGTCTCAACCTCATGGGCTCAAGCGATCCTCCCACATCAGCCTCCCAAATTGTTGGATTTACAGGCGTGAGCCACTGCACCCACCAGACACCAGTTTTCTTAATCTATACCTTGTGAACAAACTTCCTTAAACTAGAATGAACTGTACACTGTACACTTTTTGGTAGACTCATTAACATTTTTTGTTTTTTCTACTTTATATGATAGCATGTATTTCATTCTGACTCTTTGAAAAATACAAATTTTGCCTTTCTGATCAAATATTAAGCAACTTAACATAAAATGTTCCATCTACCATCAGGTGGAGGCACAGGGATTCCAAACAGAGGAGCACATTCCTGGAGACCTCCAACCTCCTACCCCATCCCAGGAACTGCGGAAGAAATTAGGCAGGATCACACAATGTATGTTGTCGTTGTTGTTGCTGTCGTTGTTGTTGTTGCTGCTGCTGCTGCTGCTGCTGCTGCTGCTGCTACTACTGCTGTTTTAGTATCACTTCCCCCATGCTCTATATCCATCAAGATTTTGATGCCTCAGACAGAACCCCTGGTGTAATTAAAACAAAATAGAGGCCGGGCGCGGTGGCTGAAGCCTGTAATCCCAGCACTTTGGGAGGCTGAGACGGGCGGATCGCGAGGTCAGGAGATCGAGACCATCCTGGCTAACACGGTGAAACCCCGTCTCTATTAAGAATACAAAAAACTAGCCGGGGGAGGCGGCGGGCGCCTGTAGTCCCAGCTACTCGGGAGGCTGAGGCAGGAGAATGGCATAAACCCGGGAGGCGGAGCTTGCAGTGAGCTGAGATTCCGCCACTGCACTCCAGCCTGGGCGACAGAGCGAGACTCCGTCTCACAAAAAAAAAAAAAAAATAGACTCTGGTCCATTCTAACTTTCCAGCCTTCAATAAATTACTTCAGCTACTAGAGCTTCAACATATTCAACTGTAAAAGAGAAGAATAATATTTGCCTTACAGATTTATATAAATATTAAATTAACAAACATAGTCACATAGGTAAATACAGGTAAAACACCTGGAACAGTACCATGGGGCTGACTCAAATAAGGTTCACTTTCCCTTAATCAAACTGCTGAAGTGACTAAGACAGTATAAGCTGGTAAATAAAACAGGATCTGTACCATTAAAGAACTTAAAGTTTTGTGAGAATAAAAATAAACTTTAAACAAGTAATCACACTAATAAATTTTGCATAAAATATTGCAATAAGTACTATGAAGGAAAAGTTAACAGTGTTATGAAGTAGAGCGGGCCTCTGACTTAGATTGCTGAGGATCAAGAAAGCTTCCTTTGGAAACATATTTAAGCTGAAATCTTTAAAATAAATAGGAGAGGAGGACAATGAAGATAAAAATGATCCAGATGTAAGAAAAGAGCATGTGTGAAGGTCCAAAGACACGCAAAACGTTGGCAGCTTAAAAAAAGAAAGAAGAAAAGAAAAAGGCAGTGGCTGCAGCATACTGAGCAAGCAGAAAGACTCAAGGAGAGACTAGTAAGATATAGGCAGCTTTCACGTTGAGAAACTATAGCCCATGACTTAAAGCCAATCTATAGCCTGTATTTGTACAATCCTAGTGCTAAAAATGTTTTTTACATTTTGTAAGAGCTGTAAAAAATGCTAATAAAAAAAAAACACAGACTCTCATTTCTAGAAAGACAGAATGGATGCACTTTTCCTCCTCTTCCTGCTAAGTACAACTAAAATACTGCAGCCCCAGCACTATCCCACCAAAAACCAAGTAGTAAGCCAAGACTTGCAATGCCTCCAGGCTATAATTTGGTGCTCCAACCCATGCCCACCTTAGGGATGGTGTCAGAAAAGGCAGAGTGGGGAGCTTGCATTTTACACACCAACAGAAAGTAACAAAGAAACCTTACATGGTGTCAACAGACATGTGACAGAATGGTAAGCAGAAATAGACAAATCCACACTTAAAAATGGAGACTTCAAAACCCTCACCTCAACAACTGAACAACTCTAGAACAATTAGGAACTCAACAAAGATATAGAAGAATTCACCAGTACCATCAAGCAACAAGATCTAAATGACATTCATAGAATAAACTTCAAAAAAGGTTCACATCTCCTTAATCAAACTGCTGAAGTTTCAAATTTGTGCTGTCCTTATAACAACAGAAAAATACTCATTCTTTACAAGTATCAACAGAACATACAAAAAGATAGACCATATTATGGGCCACAAAACACATCTCAACAAATTTAAACAAACAGAAATCATAGGGTGTGATCTCTGAAAATAATGAATCTCCTACACGCTTGGAAACAAAAAAAAACAAAAACAAAAACAAAAAAACTTCTAAATAATATATGGGTCAAGAAAACATCTCAAAAAAATTAAAAATACATTGAACTGAATGAAAGTGAAAATAAACCAAACCAAAATTAGTAGGATATAGCCAATGCAAGAAGGAAATTTCTAGCACTACACGTATATATTAGAAAAAAGGAAAAGTCTCAAATCAATAATCTAAGCTTCTACCTCAAAAAACTAGAAAGAGAAAAGCAAAGTAACTCTAAAACACACAGAAGGAAGAAAATCATAAGGATAAAAACACAAATCAATTAAATTGAGAACAAGAAAATGTTAGAGAAAATCAATGAAACAAAAAGGTGGTTCTTTGAAAATATTACTAAAATTGGCAAACTTCAAACAAGACTGACAATGAAAAAAAGAGAAAAAATACAAATCAGGAAGGAAACAATGGCTATCACCATGGGCTGTGCAGACATGAAAAGAATAATAAGGGAATGCTATGGTAGAAAAGACTCTACACATATAAATTTGACAAAGTAGATGAAATAGACCAATTCCTCAAAAACTACAAAGTACCACACCTTCCCCCAATATTAAATAGAAAATTTAAATAGTCCTGTAACTGGGAAGGAAATTGAATTTACTGAAAAATCTCCCCTTAAAAAATCTCCAGGTGCATATGGTTTCAATAGAGAATTCCACCAAACATTTTAAGAAGAATTAACACCAATTCTACACAATCTTTTCCAGAAAGCAGAAGAGGAAGGAATACCTCCCCGACTCATTTTATGAAGCACTGATGTCAAAACTAGACAAAGACAGTACTAAAATAGAAAACTACAGACCAATATTCTTCATGCATTTAGATAAAAATATCTTAGCAAAATACAAGTAAACAGAATTCAGCAATTTACAAAAGGAATTATACACCATGACCAAGTATGGTTTATTCAAGGAATGTAAGGTTGCTTGAATATTTGAAAAATAAATTATTGTGATACATCATGTTAACAGACTAAAGATATAACAGAAGAAAGGAAATCTAAAGAAGAAAAATGAGGCCAAGAGAGTAGGATTACTTGAGGCCAGAAGTTCAAGAAGAGCCTAAGCAACATAGGCTTAGGCTATAAGAAACAAAAAATTTCTTTAAAAAATTAGTCAGGTGCAGTGTCATGCATCTGTAGTTCCAGCTACTCAGGAGGCTGAGGCAGGAGGATGGCTCGACCTCAGGAGTTTGAGGCTGTAATGAGCTATCATCATGCCATTGCACTCCAGCTAGGTGACAGTGAAACCATGTATTAAATATCTTTTAAAAATAAAGAAGACAAGAAAGAGGAAGAGGAAGAAAAAAAGGGAAGGAAAAAAGGAGGGAAGAAGGAAAGGAGGGAGGGAGGGATAGAGGGAGGGAGGGAGGGAAGGAAGGAAGGAAGGAGAGAGGAAGAAGATAGAAGAAGGAGGGGGAGGAGGAGAACAGGAGGGAGGAAGAAGAAGGAAGAAAAAGGAGGAGGAGGAAGAAAAAGATGGAGGAGAAGGAGAAGGAGGAGGAAGAAGGAGGAGGAGGAGAAGGAGAGGAAGAAGGAAGAAGAAGAGGTGGCGGCAGCAGCAGCCACAGTGCTAGAGAAAGAGAAAGAGGAAGAAAAAGAACCATATGATCAAATCAATTGATGCAGTAAAAACTCTTGACAAAATCCAACATCCATTCATGATACAAACTCTCAGAATACTAGAAATAGAGATGAATTTCCTCAACTTGATAAAATCTAGAAAAACTTCATAGTTGACATCACAGTAAATGGTTAAAGGCTGAATATTTTCCCCCTAACACAGGAAGCAAGAAGATATGCATTCTAACCACTGCTATTCAGTATAGTACGTACAGTTCTAGCCACAGCAATAAGGCCAAAAAACACAAAAAAAGAAAAGAAAAAGCACACATATCAGAAAATAAAAAATAAAACTGTCTTTATTTACAAATGATATGATAACCTATGTAGATTATTCCAAGCAATCTACAAAAAAAAAACCTACTAGAACGAATAAATGAATTCAGCAAAGTCACAGCATATAACATCAACAGCAAAAGGCCAATTTTGTTTGAACATGATACCAATGAGCATGTGGACACTGAAATTAAAAATACAATACCACTTATAAAACATTGTTAAAACAAAAAGATATACATAGGTATAAACCTAACAAGTTATGTACAGAATGTACATGCTAAAAACAAGAGAACACTGATGAAAGACAAAATGAGAAAAACATTGCATTCATGAATTGCAGGACTACATATAGTAATAAACATGTCAATTCCAAAAACGCCAAAAGCAATTGCAACAAAAGCAAAAATTGACAAATGGGATCTAATCAAACTAAACAGCTTCTGTACAAAAAGAAACTATCGTCAGAGAGAACAGACAACCTACAGAATGAGACAAAATTTTTGCAAACTATCCATCCAACAAAAGTCAAATATACAGCATTTATGAGGAACTTAAACAAATTTACAAGAAAAAAAACAAACAACTCCATTTAAAAGTGGGCAAAGGACATGAACAGAACTTATCCAAAGGTCTCATAGTCTGGCCAGGTGTGGTGGCTCACACCTGTAATCCCAGCACTTTGGGAGGCAGAGGTGGGCAGATCACTGGAGGTCAGGAGTTTGAAACCAGCCTGGCCAACATGGCAAAACCCTGTATCTACAAAAAAAAATACAAAAATTATCCAGGCAGGTGGCACTCGCCTTTAGTCCCAGCTACTGGGGAGGCTGAGGCATGAGGATAGCTTGAGCCCAGGAGGTGGAGGTTGCAGTGAGCCAAGATCGCACCACTGCAGTACAGCCTGGGTTACACAGCAAGACTCTGTCTCAAAAAAAAAAAAAATCTTGAAACCAAATGATAATGGAAATATAACGTACCAAAACTTCTGGGATACAGTGAAAGTAGTACTAAGCAGAAAGTTTAGAGCAAAAGTAGTATATCAAAAAAGCAGGAAAACTTCCAACAAAAAAATCTAACCATGTATCTTAAAGAACCAGAAAAGCACAAGTGAATAAAACTCAAAATCAGTAGAAAATAAAAAATAAAAATCAAATCAAAGCAGAAATAAATGAACTTGAAACAAAGAAAACAATACAATCAATGAAAGGAAAACTTGATTTTCTGAAAAGATAAAATCAACAAACCGTGCTCACTTCGGCAGCACATATACTAAAATCAACAAACCTTTAGCCTGAAAACAGAGAAGGTCCAAATAGATAAAATCAGAGAAGAAAAAGGAGACATTACAACCATTATGGCAGAAATTCAAAGGATCACTAGAGGCTACTATGAGCAACTATATGCTGATAAATTGCGAAAACTTAAAAGACATGGATACATTCCTAGATGCAAACAACTTACTAGGGTTGAACAATGAAGAAATCCAAAACCTGAAGAGACCAGTAACAAGTAATGAGATGGAAGCTGTAATAAAAAGTGTCCTGGAGGGGAGTGCAGGATGGCTGACCAGATGCAACAAGGTGGGACAGCTCCTACCGAGGGCCAAGACAACTGGTGTACTCCAAACAGATCTTCTGAGGGAAGATACCGAGAATGAAAGGAGGGAAAGACACAGAAGCTGGACTGAAGAGACAGAAAGCTGGGAATCCTACATGAGGCTTAGCATACCCAGACTTTTTCCTGGCCCACAACAGCCCATGGAGAATGAGTGAGTTACCTGGTAAGAAGCAACCTATTCTCATCATGAGTCTCTGGAAGCCTGGCAGGAGGAGACGCCTCAACCACCACAGACACTCGAGTTGGCAGCGAGAGCTGCTTAGAGAAGTGGTGGGGCAGCAAGCCAGCTGATGTGGAGTCCAGAGAGTTTGGTGCAAGACTCTCCGTAGTTGAGCATGGCCAAGAATAGCCATCCCCCTAGGCTCAACTTGCTCCCATAGGAGACTTTAGCCCTAGGGGTCCTGAACTCTGCAGGGTGGTTTTGCCCATCAGACAGGGCCAGACCAACATGAGCACCCCTTGGTCGGCTGCCCTCTTCCAGACTGGCCACACCTCCTTGCAGGGCAACCTCAGGTGCCCTGGGGGCCTGTACCACAGCTTCTACACTGGCAGACGGTGCCTGACCAGAAAACAGCTCCAGTGGGGCAGCCCCTATGGCCATGCACTATCTCATAGTCTCTCTCCCCATATTGCAGCTTCCTCTGGGCCCACAGCAGCTCCCCACATTGCTTTGCTGGTGGTGTTTGCACAGGCGGGTTTTGCTTTCCTTGCCACAACAGCACACCTCAGTACAGTGTTCCCCTGCCAACCAAGTTGCAGATGGAGTCTTGGCAGACAGAGTGAGACAGCCCTGACTCCACTAGTGCCCCATCCTTAAACTAACACTGCGAAGAGAATGGAACATCCTCCCCTACGCTGAGTGACCACTCCTGCTTCCTGGGCACAGAGAAGGCACCCAGAAATGCACCTGCCAGCACCCTGCCCCTGATCCAACACCACCTCCAGCATGACTGCACAAAGTTGCCATCGAGGGCCCCGTACATCCCCAAAATGCATTTCCTCTGCCACAATGGTGAATGCTGGCGTGGAGGCAGACACCCTGGCACCCACTAGCAGTTTGCCACAGCTGCCACTACTGCTACTGCTGCCATGTGCAAACAAGGACAAATCCCACTGTCACTGCACTATCAAACACTATAGCTGACACCACTTATCACAGTGTAGTGACCAGCAGTCTGGGAGCATATCAGGACCCCTTCCCAACACAATGGATTCCTAACCTCAAGAAGGCAGAGAAAAAAGTGAGAACCCAGTACAAGTCCCCCAGAATTAGAGTACATAGTCCAGGAGTTGGGAGCTGAGTGTTGGCCCCCTAAAATCTTCCAGAAACAAAGTCAACCAGCTGAATCCACCTTATACCACAATCAAACTCTCAAAGTCATCAATAGATTAAAGGAATAAAACCTATCCAAAGGTCAGCAAGCTCAAGGAATGAAGGAAGATAAGCCCACAAGGATGAGAAAGAATCAGCACAAGAGCCCCGACAACTCAAAAAGCCAGAGTGCTTTCTTTCCTCCAAACAATGGCACCACCTCTCAAGCAAGGGTGCTGCTCGGGGCTGAGATGGCTGAAATGACAAAAATAGAATTCAGAATATGGATAGGAATGAAGATCATTGAGCTACAGGAGTATGCTGAAATCCAATCTAAGGAAGCTAAAAATCATGGAAAAAAGAATGCAGAAGCCAAGAGACAAAAGAGTCAGTATAGAAAAGATGGTAACTGAACTCATAGAGCTGGAAAACACACTACAAGAATTTCACAACGCAATCACAAGTATTAATAGCAGAATGAACTAAGCAGAGGAAAGAACCTCAGAGCTTGAAGACTGGCTTTCTGAAATAAGACAGACAAGAATAGAGAAAAAAGAATGAGAAGAAACAAACAAAACCTCTAAGAAATACAGGATTATGTAAAGAGACCAAATCTACAACTCATTGGTGTCCCTGAAAGAGACAGGGAGAAAGGAACCAACTCGGAAAATGTATTTTCAGGATACATCCATGAGAACGTCCCCAACCTAGCTGGAGAGGCCAGCATTCAAATTCAGGAAATGCAGAGAACATCAGTAAGATATTTCACAAGATCATGCCCAAGACACATAATCATCAGATTCTCCAAAGTTGAAATGAAAGAAAAAAATAAAGGTAGCTAGAGAGAAAATGTCACCTACAAAGGGAAGCCTATCAGACTAATAGTACACATCTCAGCAGAAACTATACAGGCCAGAAGAGATTCTTCTTAAAGAATGTTGAATATTTCCCCCCAATACTGAATGTTGAATGCAATGACACATATAGGCTCAAAATAAAGGGACGGAGAAAAATCTACCAAGCAAATAGAAAACAAAAAAGCAGGGGTTACAAACCTAGTTTCAGACAAAACAGACTTTTAACCAACAAAGATCAAAAAAGACAAAAAAGGACATTACATAATGGCAAAGATTTCAATTCAAGAAGAAGATCTAACTCTCCTAAATGCACCCAACACAGGATTAGCCAGATTCACAAAGCAAGTGCTTAAAGACCTTCAAAGACACTTAGACTCCCATACAATAATAGTGGGAGACTTTAACATCCCACTGACAATATTAGACAGATTATCAAGACAGAAAATTAGCAAAGATAGGAAACTGAGGTACCTGGTTCATCTCACTGGGACTGGTTGGACAGTGGGTGCAGCCCATGGAGGGTGGGCTGAAGCATGGCAGGGCATCGCCTCACCTGGGAAGTGCAAGGGGTCGGGGGATTTCCCTTTCCTAGCCAAGGGAAGCCGTGACAGACTGTACCTGGAAAATCAGGACACTTCCACCCAAATACTGCACTTTTCCAACAGTCTTAGCAAACGGCACACCAGGAGATTATATCCCACGCCTGGATCGGTGGGTCCCCCGCCCACGGAGCCTTGCTCACTGCTAGTGCAGCAGTCTCAGATCGACCTGCCAGGCAGCAGCCTGGCAGGGGGAGGGGCATCCACCATTGCTGAGGCTTGAGTAGGTAAACAAAGCAGCCAGGGAAGCTCAAACTGGGCAGAGCACACTGAAGCTCTGCAAGGCCTGCTGCCTGTATATACCCCACCTCTGGGAGCAGGGCATAGCTAAACAAAAGACAGCAGAAACTCCTGCAGACTTAAACGTCCCTGTCTGACAGCTCTGAAGAGAGCTGTGGTTCTCCCAGCATGGTGTCTGAGCCCTAAGAATGGACAGACTGCCTCCTCAAGTGGGTCCCTGACCCCTGTGTAGGCTAACTGGGAGAAACTTCCGAGTAGGGGCCGACTGACACCTCATACAGGAGGGTACCCCTCTGGGATGAAGCTTCCAGAGGAAGGACCAGGCAGCAATATTTGCTGTTCTGCAGTATTTGCTGTTCTGCAGTATTTGCTGTTCTGCAGCCTCCGCTGGTGATACCCAGGTTAACAGGGTCCGGAGTGGACCTCCAGCAAACTCCAACAGACCTGCAGCTGAGGGACCTGACTGTAAGAAGGAAAACTAACAAACAGAAATGAATAGCATCAACATCGACAAAAAGGACATCCAAACCAAAACCCCATCTGTAGGTCACCAGCATCAAAGATCAAAGGTAGATAAAACCACAAAGATGGGGGGAAAACGAGAGCAGAAAAGCTGAAAATTTAAAAAACCAGAGCGCCTCTTCTCCTCCAAAGGATCACAGTTCTTCACCAGCAACGGAAAGAAGCTGGATAGAGAATGACTTTGACGAGCTGACAGAAGTAGGCTGCAGAAGGTTGGTAACAACAAACTTCTCTAAGCTAAAGGAGGATGTTCAAACCCATTCCAAGGAAGTTGAAAACCTTGAAAAAAAGATTAGATGAATGGCTAACAAGAATAAACAGTGTAAAGGAGACCTTAAATTACCTGATGGAGCTGAAAACCATGGCACGAGAACTACGTGATGCATGTACAAACCTCAATGGCCAATTCGATCAAGTGGAAGAAAGGGTATCAGTGATTGAAGATCAAATTAATGAAATAAAGCAAGAAGAAAAGTTTAGAGAAAACAGAGTAAAAAGAAACAAAGCCTCCCAGAAATATGGGACTGAGGAGTGAAAAACACTCTTCGGGATATTATCTAGGAGAATTTCCCCAATGTAGCAAGGCAGGCCAACATTCAAATTCAGGAAATACAGAGAACACTACAAAGATACTCCTCGAGAAGAGCAACCCCAAGACACATAATTGCCAGATTCACCAAGGTTGAAATGAAGGAAAAAATGTTAAGGGCAGCCAGAGAGAAAGCTCAGGTTACCCACAAAGGGAAGCACATCAGACTAATAGTGGATCTCTCGGCAGAAACTCTACAAGCCAGAAGAGAGTGGAGGCCAATATTCAACATTCTTAAAGAAAAGAATTTTCAACTCAGAATTTCATATCCAGCCAAACTAAGCTTCGTAAGTGAAGGAGAAATAAAATCCTTTACAGATAAGCAAATGCTGAGAGATTTTGTCACCACCATGTCTGCCCTACAAGAGCTCCTGAAGGAAGCACTAAACATAGAAAGGAACAACTGGTACCAGCAACTGCAAAAACATGCCAAATTGTAAAGACCACAGATGCTAGGAAGAAACTCCATCAACTAATGGGCAAAATAACGAGCTAACATCATAATGACAGGATCAAATTCACACATAACAATATTAAAACCTTAAATGTAAATGGGCTAAATGCCCCAATTAAAAGACACAGACTGGCAAATTGGATAAAGACTCAAGACCCATCAATGTGCTGTCTTCAGGAGATCCATCTCACGTGCAGAGACACACATAGGCTCAAAATACAGGGATGGAGAAAGATTTACCAAGCAAATGGAAAGCAAAAAAAAGCAGGGGTTGCAATCCTAGTCTCTGATAAAACAGACTTTAAACCAACAAAGATCAAAAGAGACAAAGAAGGCCATTAAATAATGGTAAAAGG
>NW_012102210.1:2023321-2024916 GCF_000951045.1 Mandrillus leucophaeus
CAAAGATCAAAAGAGACAAAGAAGGCCATTAAATAATGGTAAAAGGATCAATTAAACAAGAAGGGCTAACTATGCTAAATATATATGCACCCAATACAGGAGCACCCAGATTCATAAAGCAAGTCCTAGAGACCTACAAAGAGACTTAGATTCCCACACAATAATAATGGGAGACTTTAACACCCCACTGTCAATATTAGACAGATAAACAAGACAGAAGGTTAACAAGGATATCCAGGGCTTGAACTCAGCTCTGCACCAAGCAGACCTAATAGACATCTACAGAACTCTCCACCCCAAATCAACAGAATATACATTCTTCTAACCACCACATCACATTTATTACAAAATTGACCATGTAGTTGGAACTAAAGCACTCTTCAGTAAATATAAAAGAACAGAAATCACAACAAACTGTCTCTCAGACCACAGTGCACTCAAATTACAACTCAGAATTAAGAAACTCACTCAAAACCACACAAGTACATGGAAACTGAACAACCTGCTCCTGAATGACTACTGGGTAAATAAAGAAAGGGAGGCAGAAATAAAGATATTCTTTGAAACCAATGAGAACAAAGACACAACGTACCAGAATCTCTGGGACACATTTAAAGCAGTGTGTAGAGGGAAATTTATTTCATTAAATGCCCACAAAAGAAAGCAGGAAAGATCTAAAATCGACACCCTAACATCACAATTAAAATAACTAGAGAAGCAAGAGCAAACAATTTCAAAAGCTAGCAGAAGGCAAGAAATAACTAAGATCAGAGCAGAACGGAAGGAGACAGAGACACAAAAAACCCTTAAAAAAAAAATCAATGAATCCAGGAGCTGGTTTTGTGAAAAGATCAACAAAATTGATTAACTGCTAGCAAGACTAATAAAGAAGAAAAGAGAGAAGAACCAAATAGACGCAAGAAAAAATGATAAAGGGGATGTCACCACAGATCTCACAAAAAACACAAACTACTATCAGAGAATACTATAAACACCTCTATGCAAATAAACTAGAAAATCTAGAAGAAATGGATAAATTCCTGGACACATACACACTCCCAAAACTACACCAGGAAGAAGTTGAATCCCTGAATAGACCAATTGTAGGCTCTGAAATTGAGGCAATAATTAATAGCCTACCAACCAAAAAAAGTCCAGGACCAGACAGAATCACAGCCGAATTCTATCAGAGGTACAAAGAGGAGATGGTATCATTCCTTCTGAAACTATTCCAATCAATAGAAAAAGAAGGAATCCTCCCTAATTAATTTTATGAGGCCAGCATCATCCTGATAACAAAGCCTGGCAGAGACACAACAAAAAAAAAGAATTTTAGACCAATATCCCTGATGAATATCGATGTAAAAATCCTCAATAAAATACTGGCAAACCGGATCCAGCAGCACATCAAAAAGCTTATCCACCACGATCAAGTCAGCTTCATCCCTGGGATGCAAGGCTGGTTCAACATATGCAAATCAATAAACGTAATCTATCACATAAACAGAACCAATGACAAAAACCAAATTATTATCTCAATAGATGCAGAAAAGGTCTTCAACAAAGTTCAACAGCCCTTCATGCTAAAAACTCTC
>NW_012102210.1:2029266-2029852 GCF_000951045.1 Mandrillus leucophaeus
AAAAAAAAAAAAAAAAGAAAATGTGGCATATATATACCATGGAATATTACGCAGTCATAAAAAAGCATGAGTTCATGTCCTCTGCGGGGACATGGATGAGGCTGGAAACCATCTTCTGAGCAAACTATCACAAGGACGGAAAACCAAACACCACATGTTCTCACTCATAGGTGGGAACTGAACAATGAGAACACTTGGACACATGGCAGGAAACATCACACATGGGGGCCTGTCATGGGGTGAGGGCCAGGGAGAGGGATAGCATTAGGAGAAATACCTAATGTAAATGACGAGTTAATGGGTACAGCAAACCAATATGGCACATGTATAGCTATGTAACAAACCTGCACATTGTGCACGTGTACCCTAGAACTTAAAGTATAATTTAAAAAAAAGAAAGAAAGAAAAGAAAATTAGCAAAGATATTCAGGACCTACACTCAGCATTGGATCAAATGGACCTGACAGATATCTACAGAAATCTCCACCCAAAAACAACAGAATATACATTCTTCTCATCACCACAAGGAACATACTCTAAAATCAGTCACATGACAGAAAGTAAAACACTCAATATACATTCTTCT
>NW_012102210.1:2029902-2034485 GCF_000951045.1 Mandrillus leucophaeus
GCTGGGAAAACTGGCTAGCCATATGTAGAAAGCTGAAATTGGATCCCTTCCTTACACCTTTTAGAAAAATTAATTCAAGATGGATTAAAGACTTATATGTTAGACCTAAAACCATAAAAACCCTACAAGACAACCTAGGAAATACCATTTAGGACATAGGCATGGGCAAGGACTTCATATCTAAAACACCAAAAGCAATGGCAACAAAAGCCAAAATTGACAAATGGGATCTAATCAAATTTAAGAGCTTCTGCATGGCAAAAGAGACTACCATCAGAGTGAACAGGCAACTTACAGAATGGGAGAAAATTTTTACAATCTACTCATCTGACAAAAGGCTAATATCCAGAATCTACAAAGAACTTAAACAAATGTACAAGAAAAAACAAACAACCCCATCAAAAAGTGGGCAAAGGATCTGAACAGACACTTATCAAAAGAAGACACTTATGCAGCCAGCAGACACATGAAGAAATGCTCATCATCACTGGTCATCAGAGAAATGCAAATCAAAACCACAATGAAATACCATCTCACACCAGTTAGAATTGTGATCATTAAAAAGTCAGGAAACAAAAGGAATCCTAGAGAGGATGTGAAGAAATAGTAACGCTTTTACACCGTTGGTGGGAGTGTAAACTAGTTCAAACACTGTGGAAGACAATGTGGCGATTCCTCAAGGATCTAGAACTAAAAATACCATTTGACTGAGCAATCCCATTACTGGGTATATACCCAAAGCATTATAAATCATGCTACTATAAAGACACATGCACACACATGTTTCATGCGGCACTATTCACAATAGCAGTATCTTGGAACCAACCCAAATGTCCATCAATGATAGACTGGATTAAGAAAATGTGGCATAGGCCGGGCGCGGTGGCTCAAGCCTGTAATCCCAGCACTTTGGGAGGCCGAGACGGGCGGATCACGAGGTCAGGAGATCGAGACCATCCTGGCTAACATGGTGAAACTCCGTCTCTACTAAAAAAATACGAAAAACTAGCCGGGCGCAGTGGCGGGCGCCTGTAGTCCCAACTACTCGGGAGGCTGAGGCAGGAGAATGGCGTGAACCCGGGAGGCGGAGCTTGCAGTGAGCTGAGATCCGGCCACTGCACTCCAGCCTGGGCGGCAGAGCGAGACTCCGTCTCAAAAAAAAAAAAAAAAAAAAAGAAAATGTGGCATATATATACCATGGAATATTACGCAGTCATAAAAAAGCATGAGTTCATGTCCTCTGCGGGGACATGGATGAGGCTGGAAACCATCTTCTGAGCAAACTATCACAAGGACGGAAAACCAAACACCACATGTTCTCACTCATAGGTGGGAACTGAACAATGAGAACACTTGGACACATGGCAGGAAACATCACACATGGGGGCCTGTCATGGGGTGAGGGCCAGGGAGAGGGATAGCATTAGGAGAAATACCTAATGTAAATGACGAGTTAATGGGTACAGCAAACCAATATGGCACATGTATAGCTATGTAACAAACCTGCACATTGTGCACGTGTACCCTAGAACTTAAAGTATAATTTAAAAAAAAGAAAGAAAGAAAAGAAAATTAGCAAAGATATTCAGGACCTACACTCAGCATTGGATCAAATGGACCTGACAGATATCTACAGAAATCTCCACCCACAAACAACAGAATATACATTCTTCTCATCACCACAAGGAATATACTCTAAAATCAGTCACATGACAGAAAGCAAAACACTCCTCAGCAAATGCAAAAGAACTGAAATCATAACAATCTCTCAGACCACAGCACAATCAAATTAGAAATCAAGACTAAGAAATCTGCTCAAAATCATACAATTACAAGAAAATTGAATAACCTGCTTCTGAATAACATTTGGGTGAATAATGAAATTAAGGCAGACATCAAGAAGCTCTTTAAAACTAATGAGAACAAAAATACAACATACCAGAATCTCTGGGACACAGCTAAGGCAGTGTTAACAAGGAAGTTTACAGTACTAAATGACCACATCAAAAAGTTTTTAAAAACCTCAATGTAACAACTTAATATCACAACTAAAAGAACTAGAGAACCAAGAGCAAACTAAGGCCAAATCTAGCAGAAGACAAGAAACAATCAAAATGAGAGCTGAACTGAAGGAGATTGAGACACAAAAAAACTATTGAAAAGATCAATGAATCCAGGAGCTGGTTCTTTTAAAAACTGAATAAAATAGATAGACCACTAGCTAGACCAATAAAGAAGAAAAGAAAGAAGATTCAAATAAACACAATCACAAATGACAAGGAGAATACTACCATTGACCCCACAGAAATACAAATAATCATAAGAGAATATTATGAACACCTCTATGCAAATAACTAGAAAATCTAGAAGAAATGGATAAATTCCTGGACATATACCGTCTCCCAAGACAGAATAAGGAAGAAATTGAATCCCTAAACAGACCAACACTGAGCTCTGGAATTGGATCAGTAATAAATAGTCTACCAACCAAAAAAAGCCCAAGACCAGATGGATTCACAGCTGAAATCTACTAGATATACAAAGAAAAGCTGGTACCATTCCTGCTGAAACTATTCCAAAAAATTGAGGAGACCTCAATATGAGGTCATTCTATGAGGTCAGCATCATCCTGATACCAAAATCTGGCAGACACACAACAATAAAAGAAAACTTCAGGCCAATATCCTTAATGAACATTGATACAAAAATCCTCAACAAAATACTTGGCAAATTGAATACAGTAGCACATCAAAAAGCTTATTCACCATGATCACGTAGGCTTTATCCCTGGGATGCAAGGTTGGTTCAACATATGCAAATCAATAAATGCGATTCATCACATAAACAGAACTAAAGACAAAAATCACATGATGGCTGGGTGTGGTGGCTCACCCCTGTAATCCCAACACTTTGGGAGGCCAAGGAGAGCAGATCACTTGAGGTCAGGAGTTCAAGACCAGCCTGATCAACATGGCAAAACCCCACCCCTACTAAAAATACAAAAATTAGCCAGGCGTAATGGCACACACCTGTAATCCCAGCTCCTCAGGAGGCTGAGTGAGGCATGAAAATCACTTGAACCCAGGAGGAAGAGGTTATAGTGAGCCAAGACTGTGCCACTGTGCTCCAGCCTGGGCAACAGAGTGAGACTCTGTCTCAAAAAACAAAACAAAACAAACCACATGATTATCTCAATAGATGCAAAAAAGGTTTTTAATAAAATTCAACTATGCTTCATGTTAAAAACTCTCAATAAACTAAGTATTGAAGGAACACAGCTCAAAATCATAAAAACCAAACCCACAGTCAACATCATATGAAATGGGCAAAACCTGGAAGCACTCCCATGAAAACTGGCACAAGATAAGAATGCCCTCTCTCACTACTTCTATTAAATATAGTATTGGAAGTACTGGCCAGGGCAATCAGGTAAGAGAAAGAAATAAAGAGCATTCAAATAGGAAAACAGGAAGTCAAACTTGTCCTGTTTGCAGATGACATGATCTTGTAACTAGAAAACCCCATAGTCACAGCCCAAAAGATTCTTAAGCTGATAAACAACTTTGGCAAATCCTCAGGATACAAAATCAATGTGTAAAAATCACTAACATTCCTACACAGTAACAACCATCAACTCCAGAGCCAAATCAGGAACACAATCCCATTCACAACTGCCACACACAAAAATAAAATACCTAGGAATACAGCTCACCAGGGAGGTGAAAGGTCTCTACAAAGAGAACTACAAAACATTTCTCAATTAAATCAGTGATGACACAAACAAATACAAAAGCATTCCAGGCTCATAAATAGAAGAATCAATACCATTAAAATGTCAATACTGCCCAAAGCAATTTATACATTCAATGCTATTCTTATTAAACTACCACTGACACTCTTCACAGAACTTAAAAAAAAAAAAAAAACACCTATTGTAACATTCATATGGAACCAAAAAAGAGCCCCAATAGTCAAGGCAATTCTAAGCAAAAAGAACAAAGCCAAAGGCATCACATTACCTGACTTCAAACTACACTACAGGGCTAAGGTAATCAAAACAGCATGGCACTAGTATAAAAACACACACATAGACCAATGGAACAGAACAGAGAACCCAGAAAAAAGGCCACATACCTACAACTATCTGACTTTCGACAAACCTGACAAAAACAAACAATGAAGAAAGGATTCCCTACTCAATGAAAGTTGCTGGGATAACTGGCTAGCCAGTTAGGATACCCCTTCTTTACACAATATACAAAAATCAACTCAAGATGGATTAAAGACTTAAATGTAAAATCCAAAACTATAAAAACCCTGAAAGATGGCCAGTATGTTGGCTCACACCTGTAATCCACCACCTTAGGAGGCCAAGGTGGGTGAATTACCTGAGATCAGGAGTTTGAGACCAGCCTGGCCAATATGGTGAAACCCCATCTCTACTGAAAATACAAAAAATTAACCAGATGTGGTGGCAGGCACCTGTAATTCCAGCTACTCGGGAGGCTGAGGCAGGAGAATTGCTTGAACCCAGGAGGCAGAGATTGCAGTGAGCCAAGATTGTACCATTGCACTACAGCCTG
>NW_012102210.1:2034535-2037527 GCF_000951045.1 Mandrillus leucophaeus
AAAAAAAAAAAAAAAAAAAAAACCTGAAAGACCATTCTGGACGTAGGCAAAGATTTCATGATGAACCTGCCAAAAGCAACTGCAACAAAAGCAAAAAATGACAAATGAGATCTCATTAAACTAAAAGAGTTTCTGCACAGCAAAGGAAACTATCAACAAAGTGAACAGACAACCTACAGAATGGGCAAAAAGTTTTACAAACTATGCATTTCGTATGCAGCATCTATAAGGAACTTAAAACAAATTTACAAGAAAACAACCCCATTAAAAAGTGGACAAAGGATATGAACAGACACTTTTCAAAAGAAGGCATACATGTAGTCAAGAATCGTATGAATAAAGCTTAACATCACCATTCATTAGAGAAATGCAAATCAAAACCGTAAGATACCATCTCACACCAGTCAGAATGGCTATAATTAAAAAGTAAAAAAATAACAGATGCTAGTAAGGTTGCAGAGAAAAAGAAACACTTACACACTGTTGGTGGGAGTGTAAAAGTTTAACCATTGTGGAAGAGAGTGTGGCAATTCCTCAAAGACCTAAATACAGAACTACCACTCAATTGCCATGCAATCCCATTACTGAGCTACCATGCAATCCCATTACTGGGTATGTACCCAAAGGAATACAAATTGTTGTATCATAAAGACACATGCACACATATGTTAATTGCAGCATTATTCACAATAGCAAAGACATGGAATCAACCTAAATGCCCATCGGTGGTAGACCTGATAAAGAAAATGTGGTACATGCACACCATGGAATACAATGCAGTCAAGAAAAAGAACAAGATCATGTCCTCCCCAAGAACATGGATAAAGCTGGAGGTCATTATCCTTAGCAAACTAATGCAGGAAGAGAAAACCAAATATATGTTCTCACTTACAAGTAGGAGCTAAAGGATGAGAACATATGGACATACAGAGGGGAAAAACACATACTAGGACCTGTCAGAGAGCAGAAGGTGGGAGGAGGAAGAGGATCATAAAAAATAACTAACGGGTACTAGGCTTAATATCTGGGTGACAAAATAATCTGTACAACAAACTCTCATAACACAAGTTTACATATACAACAAATGTGCACATGTACCACTGAACTTAAAAGTTAATTTTTTTAAAAAAAGCATCCTGGCAAAGAAAAGCCTAGGATACAATGGCTTCACTGTTGAAATTTACCATACACTTAAAGAAAATGTAACACCAATCCTACTCAAACTAATCTGAGGAACAGAGGAGGAGGGAATTCTTCCAAAGTCTTTCTACAAGGCCAGTACTACCCTTATACCAAAACAAGAGACATCAAAGAAAGAAAACTATAGCCCAATGTCCCAGATGAGCATCGATATAAAAATTATTAACAAAATACTAGCAAACTAAATTCAACAACACATTAAAAATAACCAAGTGGTATTTTTCCCCCAGGGATGCAGTGATGGTTCAACATATGCAAATCAATCAAGGTGATACATCATATCTACAGAATGAAGCACAAAAACCATATGATCATTTCAATTAATGCTGAAAAAGCATTTGATAAAATTCAACATCCCTTCATGATAACAAAAAGCTAGGTACAGAAGGAACATATCTTAACACAATAAAAGTCAAATACCACAGACCATAGCTAGTATCAAACTGAATGGGGAAAAACTGGAAGCCTTGCCTCTAAGATCTGGAACAGGACAGGAATGTGCACTCTCACCACTGTTATTCAACATAGTACTTGAAGTACTAGATAGAGCAATCAGACAAGAGAAAGAAAGGGCATCCAAATTGGAAAGAAAGAAGTCAAATTATCCTTGTTTGCTGATGATATGATCTTATATTTGGAGTAACCTAAAGACTCCACACACACAGACACACACACACACATACACACACACACAAAACCTATTAGAACTAATAAAGAAATTCAGTCAAGTTGCTGGATACAATATTAACATAGAAAATGAGTAGCAATTCCATATGTCAAAACTGAACAATCTGAAAAAGAAATCAAGAAGGTAATCTCATTTATAATAGCTACAAATAAAATAAAATACCTAGGAATTAACCAAAGAAGTAAAAGATTTCTAAAATGAGCACTATAAAACACTGATGAATGAAATTGAAGAGGACATAAAAAATGGAAAGATATTCCATATTCATGGATTAGAAGAATCAATATTGTTAAAATGTCCATACTACTCAAAGCAGTCTATAGATTTAATACGAGCTCTATCAAAATATCAGTGACATTCTTCAGAGAAGTTGAAAAAACAATACTAAGATTTATATGGAACCACAAAAGACCCACAAGAGCCAAAGCTATCTTGAGCAAAAAGAAGAAAACTGGAAGAATCACATTATCTGACTTTAAATTATACTACAGAGCTATAGTAACCAAAACAGCACGGTATTGGTGTTAAAACAGATATGTAGACCAATGGAACAGAATAGAGAACTCAGAAACAAATCCACACCTTTACAGTGAACTCATTTTCGACAAAGGTGCGAAGAACATATACCGGGGCCGGGCGCAGTGGCTCACCCCTGTAATCCCAGCACTTTGGGAGGCCAGGGTGGGCAGATCACCTGAGGTCAGGAGTTCAAGACCAGCCTGGCCAACATGGTAAAACCACGTGTCTACTAAAAGTAGAAAAACTAGCCAGACATGGTGGTGGGTGCCTATAATCCCAGCTACTTGGGTGGCTGAGGCAGGAGAATCGCTTGAACCTGGAAGGCGGAGACTGCAGTAAGCCAAGATCACACCATTGCACTCCTGCCTGAGTGAGAAACTCTGTCTCAAAAAAACAAAAAGAACATACACTGAAGAAAGGAAAATCTCTTCAATAAATGGTGCTGGGAAAACTGGATATTCATATGCAAAAGAATAAAACTAGACCCCTATCTCTCGCCATATATAAAAGTCAAATCAAAATGAATTAGAGACAGAAATCTAAGACCTCAAACTATGAAACTACTGAAAGAAAGCCTCAGGGAAA
>NW_012102210.1:2039609-2063644 GCF_000951045.1 Mandrillus leucophaeus
CTCTATATTTTTATTTATAAATAAATAAATAAAATTTACATGAAAATGTAAGGAACTAAAGTAGCTAAAAACAGTTTTGAAGAAAGAAGAAAGTGGGAGAAAGCAGTCTACCTTATTGCAAGACTTACACAGCTATAGTAATCAAGACTGTGTGAAGGGACATGCACATAATTCAATGGAACAGAACAGATCCCAGAAACAGCCCCACAGTACAGCCAACTGATTTTTCCCAAAGGTACAAAACCCTTTCAATGGAGGAAGAACAGCCTTTTCAACAAATGGTGCTGCTGGAGCAATTTCATAAACATAAGCAAAAAAAATGAACCTCAACCTAAACTTCACACCATTTGCCAAAATAAATTAAAATTAATCATAGACATAAATGTAAAACATAAACCTATAAACCTTTTAGAACAGGGGTCCCCAACCCACGGGCCACAGACCAGTACCAGTCCATAGCCTATTAGAAACTGGGCGCAGGGCAGGACACGAGCAGCTGACCAGTGAGCATTACCACCTGAGTTCCACCTCCTGTCAGATCAATGCAGCATTAGAATCTCACAGGAATGTGAATCCTATTATGAATTGCGCATCTGAGGGATCTAGGTTGTGTGTGCCTATGAGAATCCAATGCCTGATGATCTAAGTTGGAATAGTTTCATCCCAAAACCATCCCCCACATCAGTTTGTGGAAAAATTGTCTTCATGAAACCAGTCCCTGGTGCCAGAAAGTTGGGGACTGCTGTTTTAGAAAATACGTAAAAGAGGCTGGGCACGGTGGCTCACGCCTGTAATCCCAGCACTTTGGGAGGCAGAGACAGGCGGATCACGAGGTCAGGAGATCAAGACCATCCTGGCTAACATGGTGAAACCCCATCTCTACTAAAAATACAAAAATTTAGCCGGGCATGGTGGCACACGCCTGTACTCCCAGCTACTCAGGAGGCTGAGGCAGGAGAATCACTTGAACCCGGGATGTGGAGGTTGCAGTGAGCTGAGATCGCGCCACTGTACGCTAGCCTGGGCAACAGAGGTAGACTCCATCTCAAAAAAACAAAGAAAGAAAAAAAAGAAAAGAAAATAGGTAAAAGACATAGAAATATATTTACTGAAGAGGATATAGGAATAGCAAATACACACATGAAAAGATGTTCAACATCACTACAATTCCTATCAGAATGGCTATTATAAAAAAAAATGGCAAAATCAAATGCTTCAGGGAATGCAGAGAAATCAGATCCTTCCACACAGTTGATAGAAATGTAAAACAGTACATCCACTCTGGAAAACGCTTTGGCAGTTTCTACAAAAAAAAAAAAAAAAAGGCCCAGGATTTCAAGGCTACAGTGAACTATGATCACACCACTGCACTCCAGCCAGGGTGATATCCCATCTCTTAAAAAGAAAAACAAATATCTTGAACCCTAGTTTACCAAAAGACTAGTATTACACAAGTGAATCAACCAGTCAATAACAGCAATAAAAACAGCCTAATCTGAGCATCACTATGGACCCGCAATTATATGAAGTAATATCTGTGCTTTGTCTGTTTTAATCTTTCAACTACCCTTTGAGTTAGGTTAATTACACTGTGGATTACAAAAGTTAAATTCTATGCTAAAAATCTTACTGTTAGGAAATGGTAGAGGCAGGACTCAAAATTCAGGCAGTGTGAACACAAAGCCTGTAGTTCTAATCCATGGTTTAATACTGCCTCCACTAAACTACCCTCCACCTTCATTTGTGAGGGAACAACCAAATGAAATGCAGGAAATTACAGACAAGTGAGGTAGGCAGAACTGAATCGATACTAATTGAGTTGATCTTTGAAAAGACACCTGAAAGGAAAACCTCTGAAGACACAATTGCTCTAAGAATAACTAATTAGTTAGTAAAAGATGCTGTTTAGTTGTTGCAATAGTAATTGCAATTTTCACCATTAAAACAGCAAAACCGCAATTACCTTCGCACCAACCTAATACAATAGTTTCTTATTTAGTGAGCACTAAGTAACACTTTGTGACTGGAATGCCTACTTTTTCTTTTTTTTTTTTTAAGACAGAGTCTCCCTCTGTCGCCCAGGCTGGAGTACAGTGGCGCGATCTCAGCTCACTGCAAGCTCTTCCTCCCAGGTTCATGCCATTCTCCTGCCTCAGTCTCCCAAGCAGCTGGGACTACAGGCGCCTGCCACCACACCCGGCTAGTTTTGTGTATTTTTAGTAGAGATGGGGTTTCACCGTGTTAGCCAGGGTGGTCTCAATCTCCTGACCTTGTGATCCACCCGCCTCAGCTGGAACGCCTACATTTTTTACTGTGCCTAAAAAGATTTAGACATCCATTCTATTGAAAGAGAAGATATATATATGACAATGAGACACAGATCCAGTATAATAATTTGGCCTGCCTCTGTTAGGAGTAAGAATTAAATGCCTTCTAAAATTCTCTTTCTAAATAATCTGTGATCTCTAGTTTCAAATTTATTAATTTTACAAATGAGTCAATATTTTTACTTCCCTAAATTTCTATAAAATAAAGCCACACAGAGCCAGGTAAAAGAATTATGATATATAATGTATTAAATTTCAAATTTCACCCCCCTCCCCACAAATAAGAAAAAAAAAAAAACCTGAGTAATTATACCTAATAAACACAGTAGCAGGAGCGTCAACCTTTGAAAGAGAAAGGAGACCAAAAAAATGCGTAACCATCTGGTAACCATGCGTTATTTGAGCAAATGTTAGTGTTCTAATTGAGATCTAATTGAGTTTGATTTACTTGTCAAGATAATTGCTTCAGTATTAATTAAATATGTCTCCTGCAGCTGCACAGAAAGCTAAACCTTACATTCTGCTGATTATATAGGATACATATCGATCATTCAAGTCAACATTGCTAGGCTCATATTACACCAAAAATAGCTCTCTGTATATTGATTATTAACATCTCAGATTCTGACATTAGTTATTTCTCAACAGATGAAGAATAACATTTCTGAAATCTTGAGAGGAAATTAGTGAGGCTACTTAGAGACTAGTCAGAAAACTATTCACCATCAATAATATATATATATGTAAAATCTTACAAAAATATATGTGTATATAAATGATTTTATACATTATATGAGAGATTTTTACTTTTTTCTATGGAATTATATATAATTAATATACTATATGAAATTATATATAAAATATATAGTAATATATATCTAATATTATAATTATATAAGATAATATATAATAGGCATATATTTTATGTATAATATATACTCACAAAGAAAAAAGGAAAAATTAGGACCAGGCATGGTGGCTCGCACCTGCAGTCCCAGCATTTTGATAGGCTGAAGTGGGAAGATCTCTTGCGCCCAGGAGTTCCAGGCCGGCATGGTCAACACAGTGAGACCTCAGTTATATATTTTTTAAAAATTTAAAAAAGAAAATATTACTCTTTTATAATCCTGTTGCCATTTTCCAGAAAGTAGTATGTTAAAGCAGGAAATACTGACGAGTTGAAAGAGACCTAAAAATCACCTAATTTTGCCCCCAAATTATACTTCTAAAAGAGGTAAAATATTAATTGACTAACCAAAGTTCTTCATTTGATACCTAACATTTGAAACTAACTTCTAAGTAAAGGCTTTATCAAATATATTTTTCCCATATATATGCTTCAATGGGATACACCAAGCTTCCATAGCTATGAGTACAGCACTACTACAAATGAATCTAAGAGAATATTAAGTATTAATAACAACAAAATGGTTGTAGGTCTGGTACAAGTACACTGGTTCGGAATAACCTTTGATAATGTATAATGGTACAATGTCATGAATTTTAAGGAATGCTTTTAGAGATCAGATTTTTCTCCAGCTTTCAATCTACATAGAAGTGTTTAACAACTGTCTTCCAACATGTCTTATTCCCAAAAGGTGTATATATCAAATCCCAAAGTTAGTTTCCTAATTTCTCTCAAATTTATAATTAGCAGGGTTAGACAAGAGAAACCTGAAGGAAATAAACAACAATCACTTCATGATGCAGAAGAGAGGGAGACCTAGGTTTCAAAACTGATGTGTAGAGTTTAAGTCTGGTTTTGTCCTGTTATTTTTGGCTCCTCCAGAGATGTAAATTAAACAACTGTCTTTTTTTCCTTTATGGATTGTATGTGAAATGCTTAGATGCTGAGCACAGAGAAGAGAATGAGGAATCTTTTCTTTCTTTTCCTGATGATAAAACTTTATGCCAGAGCTATTTTAAATTTTCAGTCCAAAAACACAATGCCCAACAGCTATTATCACCCATACATCAAGACTGCCACAAATGTGCCATCCACAAAAATCTCTCAGGAAGCTAGTAGGCTTTATGATTTTATAGGTTAATTAAAGAGAAAAACTGAGCATGTTTTCTTGGGCTTTATTCTACATGAAGTATGTTAAATATTTTCCAATAAAGAGACAGGAATACTGATTGAAAACATGCAATACCACACATAAATAGTAATAAATAATTAACTCATTCTCATTATTTACACATATTTATCTTTTGGAAATTTGTAGCCCATATAGAACTTTAAGTTTAAGATTTAAGTCTAAATCCTACCTGTACAAGTCCTTCACAAATTAACCATACTTCTGCTAATACCTTTCCTTAGGAGAACAAATATGGTGTTCCAACTTACATGAGACACATATTCAGTGTCCAGAATTATTGAATCAATTATTCAAACAAGTAAACAGATTTTAGTAATCACTCTATTAAAATGCTAGAAGTAGTTTATGCAAAACTCACTATGATTACCTACCTCAATAGATTGGGAACATGGAGGTCAATTTAAAAATTATAAGCATACATACCATTAATAACTGCATGGTAACTTATTCAAAACTATCAAGAATTTTTTTAATTCTTTAAATTTATAGATTTTTTTAAAGGGCAAACTAAAAAGAAAAATCAGGTAGACATCAGACTTCTACCATAAATGCAAGAAGACAATGGAGGAAGATACATTCTGAAGAGAAAAATACATGTGGCACAAGATTTCTATATTTAAGAAAGTTGTTACTTGTAAAAGAAGAGAAAAAAAAAAGAAAAAGAAGTCTTTAGATTTACGGTGCTTCTAAAACAATTCCATTCATATAAATTTCATTTCATGTAAATTTTTTGAAAAAGTACCTGTATTCAAAGATGCACTCCAGTCAAAGACAAAACAAATCAAAATAAGAACCTAAAAATAGAGAAACTCCAGTATCCAAGGCCTGGCAATAAGCACTAAAATATTTAATTTAAAGAATTCAAAATAATTATTGAAAACATGATGATCAAAATTACAAATTACACTTTTAGCAGAAAATGCTTTTCAAATTTAGCATATTGAGCTAGTTGACCATCCCTGAGATATTTTGCAAAGCCTTCCCATTTAAACTTCTAAATTTCTTTTAGCATATTTTAATCTATAAAACTAAATAGACCTAAAGAAGATCAGAATAAATGAAGTTACAGACCATGTTCCTAGATAGGATGCCTCTATTGTAAATATGTCAATTAATCCAGTAATTAAATTAGAAATATAATTCCTTTGAAGGTTTTACTACTGTTTCTTTGAAATGTGACACTTTTTAAAGAAATGTTGGAAATAAAAAAATAAATAGATTAAAATGCCTAAAAATGCCCAAAAACATTTTGAACTGAAGAATAATGGCAGGGAAACTAAAATATCAGATGTTAAAATATACTGTAAAGTAATGATGGTTAAAACAGTGTGCAATAAACAGGAGAGAAAAACTAATAGAATAAAAAGCCCACAAACAGCCAAAGTTTATAAAAGTAGCATTTCAAATTAGTAGGAAAAAGTTTAATTGTTCAATAAATGAGAAAACTGGATAATCTTTTGTGAAAACGTATATTATCAGATTTCCATCTCATACTAAAAACCATATTATAAGAAAATAAAGGAGAATACTAATTGTAAGATGAAGAAAGACTTTAAACAGAAAACAAAGAAAAAGTTTAAAAGATATGATTACATAAAATTAAAACTTCACATCTATGCAAGGAATTTAAAAAGGTAATTCACAAAAAAAATAAATAAAATAGTCAAAAAATTGCAAATTGAAACAGTAAGATATAAATGTTTCCTTTTTATTTTAGAAAAAGTTTATTTGAAAAACACAGCTAACCAACAGAGTGGATAAAAAGCCCCCCTTATTGAGTAATGGTGAAAGTCAAAATGTTCATTATAGTTATAGAAGAATGTTCATTACAGTTGATTTTAAAATAATTTAAAAATCCATAAAACTGCCACTCAGAGATGACTACTACTATCAGTTGGTATATGTACTTTAAGTCATTTTTAATGGTGTGTTAGTGTATGTATATACACAAACATGTACACACAAGTATTCATAACTTAACTTTCTTTTTTTTTTTTTTTTGAGATGGAATTTCACTCTTGTTGCCCAGACTGGAGTCCAATGGCATGATCTCGGCTCACTGCAACCTCCACCCACTGGGTTCAAGTGATTCTCCTGCCTCAGCCTTCCGAGTAGCTGGGATTACAGGCATGTACCACCACGCCCTGCTAATTTTGTATTTGTAGTAGAGACGGGGTTTCTCCATGTTGGTGAGGCTGGTCTTGAACTCCCGACCTCAGGTGATCCACCCACCTCAGCCTCCCAAAGTGCTGGGATTACAGGCGTGAGCCACCGGCCTGGCCAACTTAACTTATTTTTTTAAGACTAGATCATCACTAGATCATCAATATCTATTTTATTGACTACTTAACCATATTACCACAACTGTCTTTTTTTTTTTTTTTCTTTTTTTGAGATGGAGTCTGGTTGTGTTTCCCAGGCTGCACTGCAGTGGCGCTATCTGGGATCACTGCAACCTCTGCCTCCCAGGTTCAAGCGATTCTCCTGCCTTAGGCTCCCTAATAGCTGGGATTACAGGTGTGCACCACCACACACCCGGCTAATATCTTTGTTTTTTTTTTTTTGTTTGTTTGTTTGTTTTTAAGGAAAGAAGAAGTTTCACCATACTAGCCAGGCTTGTCTCCAACTCCTGACTTCAGGTGATCCACCCAACTCGGTCTCCCAAAGTGCTAGGAGTACCGAAGTGAGCCACCGCGCCCAGCTTGTCATTTAATATTAGGTCTCTCCTCTTTTCTTTCTTTCTTTTTTTTTTTTTTTGAGCTTTTTAACAATTCTGCTGGCTGGAATATGGGTAGGACAACTGAAACTCAAATAGCCATCTTGGAACTGGAGGTAGTACTGACAAACTACTGGTAGTACTGAAAAAGTCTGGGTCTCTGATGATTTGGTGGAATAGTCATTATACTAGACTTAGAGAATCTACCATAAGAAATTTACATAAGAGAAAAATAAAGCACTCGATATATATTAGCTAGTATTATGTCTTAAATGCATTTACTTTTTTTAATGCTCACAATACTACTTGACTTTAAAGGTTAATCATATAAAGAATCACAAAAACACACACTGAAACTATATCAGTGGTCACTTCTAAGTATTAATTATATACAATTTTCCTTTATTTTTATTGCCCAGATGTTCTGTATTAAGCAAGAATTATTCTCATAATTTGAAGAAATATATGTATAATTAAAATAAAGCACTACATATTGGAAAATAAAGTCCAGAGAACAGGTTAATATCCAGTCCAGCTTTTTAAGTTCTTTCTTCATAAAACCACACTGAAGGTAACAGAGAAACATCTTCAAAGAACCAATTTAGGTACGCCCTTGACCTTAAAAGGATCAATCTACTCTGAATTAATTGGAGCAAACAGAAGAAACAGGAAAGGACAGAAATCAAAGATAATTACATACTATATAAAAACTAGGGGAAAAAAACTAAAAACTAGTAAAAAAAAAAAAAAAGGGATAAAATCAACTTAACAACATAACAAACAAAAAAGCTCAATAATTTACAAGAACCAAAAATACTTTTCTTAATGTTAAGTGCACCAAACATTTTTCTTTCTGTTAAAATAATTTGTAATTGTTCTTAGTGTCATGGCTGAACTCTAAGTTTTTCAAATATTATAATGGACCCAAGGAAGAGCAAATCAACTAATTCCTCTATCAGTGATCATCTCCAAATATAAATTATATATAACTAATCACTCTGACACTATAGTACTGGAGTCAACATAGAGCTTCCACTTGCCTTCCCTACACAACTGGACATTTGAATGTTGTAATTCTAATTGACAAGAAACTGAGAAAGAGAAGAGAGTTAAAAAAAAAAAAAAAAACTTTCTAGTAAGCTTATATATTTCTATTGAGAGTTAATATTTTCATTTTTCACAAATACAGTTTTATTATTTTATACCATAATTATAATGGACCCCTACTCCATAATCAGGAGTTACTTTTAGTTAAAAACAAAAATCCTCTGCATTCTCTTAAAATGGCCAGATGAAAAAGACGCACTTGTTTTTATCAGATAATGATAAAAATTATACAACCCATGATGTCTTTTTTCATCTTTTCTCACAGAAAATTCAGAGTAAAGCACTGAAATATAGTACATTTCTTAAATCAGTTCCCTGGTATTTATTTCCTCTTCCCATTAGTCATACCTTCTATCCACCATCATTTTCATTACTGTATTACTGTTCATTTAACCCCAGTATTTATAGGTCTGTCTTTTACCAGAAGGTATCTCAAATTATTTTCGGAAGTAGGCAGAAACATACAATGAATTAATAAACTGGAATATCCACAATATGAAAACAGTGCAGTCTTTTGACTACATTTTAAATTACAAAACAGCCTAAAATGAGATATTATATTCCCATCTGAAGAAGATAAAGTCACACAAGAAACAAATAATTCTCATGGGATCTCTAGCAAATAACTGTCATTGGATCTCTTGCAAGTAAATTTCATAGGATCTCTCGGTTGAATCAATTGACCTCAAAAAAAAAAAAAAAAAAAGACCCCTAATCTCTTGCTCTATATTAGGCAAAAACCTTTCCATCTACTCATGATTCACTTTACACTGAATTCCTACAATTTTTTATTCCAAATTCTAATTATTTTATCTTAAGAAAATTCAAGAACTGTGTTAACAGCTATATTTTATTTCCCCAAGTCTATATAAGGGATCTGTATCTTGCTATATAACTGCAGACAGGCTTCTATGAGGGTTTGTTTTATTTGTTTGTTTTGACTGGGGTTTTTTGCATCCAAAATTTCACTATTGCAGTGACCACAGTGTTGGAAAATGGCTCCTAAGCTGGAACCAGAACAAGATTTCAAAAAATGTATAAATAATCATTTCAAGAACACATCTTTCCCTATTTTATCCTACAAAGACAATATTTTATTCAGGAACCACAAACTGTCAACTTCTCAGCATACCCAAAATCCCACTTAGGTCTGTATTGTAAACAGTGTAGTATTTCACTACCACATCAATAAATACAATTCTTAAAAGAATCATTTTTATGTTTGATTCACATTTGTTGTGCATATGCCAATAAACCTAAGGTATTTGTAATGTTAGACTCTTAAAAATCTTTAGCTTACAAAAGGGTCAAGCAATCCGAAAACAGCAAAAAGTCTACCCATGGAGACAAGTACGGACAAAATCTAAAATAAGGAATCACAGCATAAACTGGTATGACAGTCTGTTGTACTAATCCACCTCACTCTCTCCTTACATCAATCCTCTTTTTTTTTTTTAACGGTGAGTGTAAAGGACTGGCTGTTAAAACACAGTCTACTAAATAGGGAGTACTATCCTAATGTTTTAAAACCATGATTTACCTCATCAAAAAGCTGAAAAAAAAAACAAAGCCATTGGTAATTTAACAATCTTGAATAGAGTAAACAAAAAATACTTATTGTACATATTTCTAGTGATATCTGTAGAAGAGTATTAAGAAAGCATTATCTTTTCTCAGTCTTAGGAAAATTAGTCTTTTCCATTCTCCTTAATTAATAAGAACAGTATAGAAATAAAACACTTTCTAACAGCACAGATAAAGAAGAATTACCAGCTGTGTCATCAGAATTTTGCTCAGAAGCAGAATACAAAAATTATCCTCATTCAACGTCTCCTAACAAAACTTTGTCTCCACCAATGCATTTGATTATTAATTATCCTATAAGAGAATATTTTCAATTATAACTATGGCAACATCAAGAGAGCATTTACTCTGTAATTATTTGGTCTACACACAAAAGGGTGTGATTTAGCTCATTTCCTGTAAAATGTCATTAATGGAGTCTAATTCCAGGTAAAATAAGGTAAGTATACTGAAACTTCTCTGAATAGTTATAAAATGTTGACAGAAGTCTTGGAGCAGCTATTTAAAGACTCTGAAAAAGTAAATCCTAGCAGGTAGATTGAAGAAGAAGACCAGAAGTTGAAGTATTACACACTTGGCACTAAGTTTACCTTTTTTTTTTTCCTTCCTTCATCTCCTAGCCTGGACTCAATATACCAGTGACTTGGAAGTAGGCAATGAAACTCCAAGACCAGTCGTCTAGTTCTGGCTCAAGGAGCAGAAAAGGAACACCTAATGCACAGAGAAAATAAAGAAATGCCCATTTTTTTCTTTCTTTTCTCTCTCTCACCATAGCCCAGTAGCAATCTCTAGGCAAAAGTAGCACTGGCCACTAAAGAGAGCCCACAGGAGTTCAAACTCTAAGGGAGGAAAACCTTTCTCCCCACTCAGTGGAGCTACAGGGTCAAGAGGGTGCATCTAAATCCCAATTATTTTTCCTTTCTCTCTGTCCTCCCAGAGCTTACCTTGGGATGAAAGGGCAACTGGGGAAGTCCACACCAAAGTGAAGTAACAAAAGACTCACCTTTCTAGCCAGAGGACAAAAAAGAAAAGCACCAGGAAACTGAAAATCAATGGAACATAAAGATTACGAAGAAAAAAAAAACTAAATTGTCCCTACTCACAGATAACGTAATTATCCAGGCTGAATATACCAAGAAATCTCAAAAAAAAAAAAAACCTACAACAAATAAGTGAGTTTGACAAGCTTGTACAATATAGGGTCAATATCAATATCATAAATATCAATAATACTTCTATAAAATGGAAATAAACAATTTAAAACCAAAAAATTTTAATATCATATGTAACAGTTCAAAAAATATGAAATAATTGATATGACTCTAGCAAAATATATACATGATTTAGATAATAAAAACTACGAAATGCTAATTGAAGAAATAAAAAAAGACCTAAATGAATGGAGAGATATACCATGTTCAGTAATTGGAAGAGCCAACATAATAAGATGTCAATACTACACAAATTGAGCCACAGATTCGATGCAATTGTAATTAAAATCCCAGCAGGAATTTGTATAGATATAAACAAGCTGATTCTAGAATTTATATAGAGAAGCAAAGAAACTAGAATGTTAAAAACAATTATTAAAAAGAAGAATAAAGTGAGAGGAATTACACTATTAAATTTTAAGATTTATTTTCAAGCTACAGTATTCAAGACGCTGTACTACTGGGAAAGGGATAGATACCAGTGATACTAATAGACATCAGTAGAATAGAACTGATATTCCAAAAACAGATTCACACTAATATAGCCAGTGATTTTTGACAAAACTTCAAAACAATTCAATGAGAAGTAATAGTCTATTAATTAAATGGTGTTGGAACAACTGGAAAAGATAGAAACTGGGGAAAGGAGGAAAGGGAGAAAGAAAGAAGAAAGGAAAGAAGGAAGAGAGGGAGGGAGGGAAAGGGAAAGGGGAGGGGAGAAGGGAAGGGGGAAGGGAGGAAAGAAAGAGAGGAAGTTGGGGAAAGAGAGGAAGTTGGGGAAAGAGACAAAGATAAAGAGAAGAAACCTTGAACTAAATCTTACACCTCACACAAAAATTAACTGAAAATTGCTCATAGATCTAATTGCAAAATCTGCATTTGGAAGAAAATCTTCACGGCCTAGCATAAGACAAACAGTTCTTAGACATGACACCAAAATCATGATTCACTTTCTAAAAACTGATAAATTTAACTTCATCAATATTAAATGTTTTGTTCTACAAAAGACACTGTTAAAAAGCAAACTACTGAGTGGAAGATGATACCTGCAAATCACATATCTGGCAAAGGACTTGTATCCAGAATACATAAACAACTCCCACAATTCAAAAGTAAGAAACAAACAATCCAATTTAAATTGGGGAAAAATGTTTGAATAGACACTTCACCAAAGAGTACAACTGAATGTAAAATAAATATGATGAAAAGATGCTCAAGATCATTAGTCATTATAGAAATGCAAATTAAAACCACAATAACCTATCACTACACATATAAAACCTAGGGGAAAAAGCTAACAATACCAAGTGCTGAGTGAGGATACAGAGCAACTGGAATGCTCAGATATTGCTGGTGGAAATGCAAAATGGCCCTGCCATTCTGAAAAACAGTTTAGCCATTTCTTTTCTTTTTTTTTTTCTTTTTTTTTTTTGAGACAGAGTCTCACTCTATCACCAGGCTGGAGTGCAGTGGCACGATCTCGGCTCACCACAACCTCCAGCTCCCTAGTTCAAGCGATTCTCCTGCTTCAGCCTCCCAAGTAGTTGGGATCACAGGCACGCTAATTTTTGTATTTTTAGTAGAGATAGGGTTTCACCATGTTGGCAAGGATGGTCTTGATCTCCTGACCTTGTGATCTGCCCACCTTGGCCTCCCAAAGTGCTGGGATTACAGGCATGAGTCACCCCACCCAGCCTAGCCATTTCTTAAAAAGTAAAACTGCACCTACCCTAAGACCCAGCAATCTCATTCCACAGTATTTACCATAGATAAATAGAAACATATGTTCACGTAAAAACTTATACGCAATTGTTTACAGCAGCTCTATTAACTGGAAACAAACCAAATGCCAATCAACAGCCACTTCTATAAACAACTTGTAGTACATCCTTACAATGGAGTAATACTCAACAATAAAAAGGAATAAACTATTGACACACACAATAATTTGGATTGATATCAGAGGTATTCTGCTGAATGAAAGAAGCCAGTCTCAAAAGTGTACGTATGTATAATATATGTCCCATTCTCAAGGAGACAGAACTATAGTGACAGAAAACAGATAAGTTATTTTCAGGATGTAGTGATTGGGAAAAATATGTGACTATAGCACAGGAAAAACATGTGACTATAAAGGAATAGAAATGGATTATATATATATATATATATATATATAGAGAGAGAGAGAGAGAGAGAGAGAGAGAGAGAGAGAGCTAGAAAGCCCTAGCTATGAAGGGTTTTCTTGAAGAAGCTTGAAAATTACAAAACACTTCTAAATAATATATGTGTCAAAGAGAAGTCTCAGGAGAAATTTGAAAATATTTTCAACTAAATGAAAATGAAACCACAACTTGTAGGATGCAGTAAAAGTTGTGCTTACAAAGAAATTTAAAGCTGTTTGATTCCAAATGCATTACATTTTGGATCAGGCAAAAATATGGAGATAGTAAAAAGATTAGTGGTTGTCAGGGATTGGGAAAGGGAGGGGAAGGGATGAAGAGGTGGAATACATAGGACTTTTAGGGCAGTGAAACTATTCTGTAATATTGCAGTGGTATATGTCATTTTATATTCTTAAAAACTATGGAATATACAATGCAAAAGGTAAACCCTAATGTAAGCTATAGCTTTAATTAATAATAATGCGTCAATATCGGCTCATCCATTATTTAAAAAAAAGTATTACACTAATGCATGATGTTAACAACACGGGAAACTGCCTCAGGGTGAAGGTGAAGGGGTATTTGATAACTCTGTACTTTCCCTTCAACTTTTCTGTAAACCTAAAACCATTTTTCTAAAAAATAAAGTCAACCAGGAATGGTAGTTCACGGCTGCAATCCCAGTACTCTGGGAGACGAGGCAGGAGGATGGCTTGAACACGGCAGTTTGAGACCAGCCTGGGCAACATAGCAAGACCCCATTTCAACAAAATAATTTTTTTTAGTTAGCCAGAAGTAAGGAACAAAATGGCTGACTAGACACAGCAAGAAGTGCTGCTGAGAGACACCAAAATATTGAGTAAACCAGCATACTTCAAACAGATCTTCAGAGAGAAAACACTGAGACTCAGTAGAGAGGCAATGAAGACACTGAGGCTGAAGAGTGGGGAAGCTAGGATCCCTGCATGGAGTTGCTGGGTGCCAGCACTAGTTCCCAGCCTTGAATGGCTCCTAGGGAAAGGGGGAGTGACATAGAGGGTGGGATGGCCCACTCTTGCCACAAAACTCTGGGAACCCAGCTACAAGAGATCCCATGACACCACCACTCCCCACCACAGACAGTTAAATTAACAGGTGGATCTCCCTGGAGAATAGTCAGAGGCATAACTCCAACCCGAGCAGAGCCCAGGGAGTTTTGCACACAGAGCAGCTGCAGCAAAATGTGGCCATAGGCGCTCACCCTTCAAGGCTATCCATCTTCTTGTGAGTAGCTCTAGCCCCAGCTGATCACTAAGCCAAGAGACACCAGGACTGTCTTTCCCCTGGGACTGGAGTACATCTGTTCTGCAGTCCCTCTGCCCAGCAGCCCTTTGAAAGGTCCCGGTTTGGCTGCTCCCACAGGAGTGTGTGCACAGCATAGCCTCTACTGTGCAGCCTAGGTGCTATGCTGGCAGCCCTGCCTGAGTGCCTTCCCAATGGCCTGAGAGCACTTTGGATCCACTGGTACAGCCAGTGACCATCCCAGAGGGGCCGAAGGATGGAGCTGTGGGCCCAGTCCCAACACTCCAGAGTTTCAGCATGCAGCTTGGGAGTGTGAAGCTAAGATCTGTGGCCAATTCTTGAGCAGGGGAGGAGTCCCCACTCTGAGAACACTGAAGACAGGTGGGATGTGGCCTCGTGGGCTGGCACAGGAGTGGGGCATGCCTCCCTCTGCAGGGCCAGTCTGGGAAGGGTGTACCCTGTTTGCCAGCCACAGCTTCTGATAAAGGGAACACCATGGCCCAGAACACCCAACAAATGAAACACAGGTGCAGTGCCGTGATGGAAGGGGCTCTCCTAAGGCCCAGGAGTGGACCTGGTGAGAGAGTCATCTCTCTCCCAAACACACCACAGAGCACTGCTGCTAACACGCGGAAACACAAAAGAGCTGTGTGGCTGAGTAAGAGCCTATCTGCCAGCCATTATACAAAAGTGCTGTCAACAGGATTACAGCCAATATTACAGCACCAAAAATATTTTGCCAGTAAATATTGCCTCTGAAACCCAGGGCATGAATTTAGCCACAAAAAAAGATGTCATACAGACTGGTGGCCCTCTGAATGCACCCAGATGTGAAGCCAATTTACTGTACTCAAAAGAATCTGGATGGCAAGGTAGCTCACTGAGATCCAGAAAAAGGTTGAAACCCAATCCAAGGAATCCAAGATATTCAGTAAAACAACTCAAGAGTTGAAAGAAGAAACTGCCATTTTAAGAAAGAACTGAACTTCTGAAATTGAACATTAACAACAAGAATTTCAAAATACAGTTGGAAGTATTAACAGCAGAACAGACTAGGGTAAGTAAAGAATCTTAAGAGTTTGAAGACTGGTTCTTTGCATCAACTCAAACAAAAATAAAGAAAAAAAATTTTTAATGCACAAAAACTCCAAGAAATATGGGATTATGTAAAGAGTCCAAATCTGTGACTCACTGGCATTCCTGAGAGAGAAGAACTTGGAAAAAACACTTGAAGATATACTCCATGAAAAATTCCCCAACTCACTCAAGAGGTTGACATGCAAATTCAAGAAATATAGAGAACCCCTGAGTGTTACTATACAAGATGACCAGGCCCAAGTCACAGTCATCAGATTCACCAAGGTCAATATAAAAGAAAATAATATAAAGGCAGCTAGAGAGAAGGGTCAAGTCACTCATAAAGGAAACAGCATTAGGCAAGCAGCAGACCTCTCAGCAGAAACCTTATAAGCCAAAAGAGACTGGAGGCCTATTTTCAGTGTCCTTAAAAAAAAGAAATTCCAACTAAGAATTTAACATTCCACCAAACTAAGCTTCATAAGCGGAGAAGTAAAATCCTTTTCAGACAAGTAAACACTAAAGGAATTCATTACCACTAGACCAGCCTTAAAAGAGGTCTTTAACAAAGCACTAAATACAGAAATGAAAGAATTATACTGACTGCCACAAAAACACACCTAAGTACATAGCCCACAGACTCTATAAAGTAACTACACAATCAGATCTATAAAGCAACCAGCTAATAACACAGTAACAGTAACAAAATCTCACATCTCAATACTAACCTTAAATATAAACAGTCTAAATGACCCACTTAAAAGGCAGAGAGTGGCAAGGTGAATAAAAAGATGACCCAATTATCTGCTCTCTTCAAGAGACCCATTTCACATGTAACAACACTCATAGACTCAAGTTAAAGTAATGGAGAAAGGTCTATTATGCAAATGGAAAATAAAAAAGAGCAGGGATTGCTATTTTTATATCAGATAAACCAGATATAAACCAACAACAAGCAAGAAGGACAAAGATGGGTACTACATAATGATAAAGAGTTCAATTCAACAAGACTTAACTATACTAAATGTATACACACTCCACAATGAAGCAGCCAGATGCATAAAACAAGTTCTAGTGGAAGCCTTGAACACCCTACTGACAGTGTTATACAGATCATCGAGATAGAAAACTAACAAAGAAACTCTGGATTTAAACTTGCCGCTCAACCAACTGGACCTAGTAGACATCTACAGAGCACTCTACCCAATAACCACACATATACTTTCTTCTCATACGCACATGGAATATATTCTAAGATCAACCACATGCTTGGTCATATAGCAAGACTCAATTAATTTTAAAAAAATTAAATCACCCCATACACACTCTCAGATCACAGAACTATAACAAGACAAGAATGCTCACTCTCACCATTCCTATTCAATACAGTAGTGGAAGTCTTAACCAGAAAAATCAAGGAAGAAAAAGAAATAAAAGACATCTAAAAAGGAAAAAAGAAGTCAAACTATCGGTCTTCACTGACTACATGATTATGTACTTAGAAAACCCTAAAGACTCCAACAAAAGGCTTCTGAAAGTGATAAAGGACTTCAGCAACGTTTCAGAAGACAAAATCAATGGACAAAAATCAGTAGTATTTCTATACACCAATTACATTATAGCAGAGAAGTAAATCAAGAATGCAATCCCATTTACAATAGATACACACACACACACATACATACACACACACACACATACACACACAGAAATGCCTAAGTATACATCTAACAAAAGAGGAGAAAAAAAAATTTTTTTTTCAGATGGAGTCTTGCTCTGTCACCCAGGCTGGAGTGCAGGGGTGCCATCTCAGCTCGCTGCAACCTCCACCTTTGGGTTCAAGTGATTCTCCGGCCTCAGCCTCCCGAGTAGCTGGGACCACAGGTGCATGCCACCATGGCCAGCTAATTTTTTGTATTTTTAGTAGAGATGGGGTTTCATCATATTAGCCAGGATGGTATCTTTCTCCTGACCTCGAGGTCTGCCCGCCTTGGCCTCCCAAAGTGATGGGATTACAGGCATGAGCCACCACGCCCGACCGAGGAGAAAGACTTCTATAGAGAGAACTACAAAACACTGCTGAAAGAAACCAGAGATGACACAAACAAATGGAAAAACATTCCATGCTCATATTTAATAGATTGGAAGAACCAATCTTGTTAACATGGCCATACTGCTCAAAGCAATTTACAGATTCAACACTACTCCTATCAAACTACTAACATCATTTTTCAAATAATTACAAAAACCTACTCTAAAATTCATATGGAACCAAAAAAGAGCCTGAATAGCCAAAGCAATCATAAGCAAAAAGACAAAGCTGGAGGAATCATATTACCTGACTTCAAACTATATTATAAGGCTACAGTAATCAAAACAGCATGGTAGTGGTACAAAAACAGACACACAGACCAATAGAACAGAATAGAAAATCCAGAAATAAAGCTGCACACCTACAACCATCTGATCTTTGACAAACTCAAAAAAAAGAGCAATAGGGAAAAGACTCCTTGTTCAATAAATGGTACTGGGATAACTGGTTACCCATATGCAGAAGAATGAAACTAGACCCCTACCTTTCACCATATACAAAAATTCACTCAAGATGGATGAAAGAATTAAATGTAAGACCTAAAACTACAAAATTCTAGAAGAAATTCTAGGAAATACCTTTCTTGATATTGGCCTTGGCAAAGAATTTATGGCTAAGTCCTCAAAAGCAATTGTAACAAAGATAAAAATTGACAAGTGTGACCTAATTATACTAAAGAGCTTCTGCACAGCAAAAGAAATTATCAATAAACAGGAACCTACAGAATGGGAGAAAATATTCACCAACTATACATCCAACAAAGGTCTAATATCCAGAATCTACAATGAACTTAAATCAACAAGCAAAAAACCAATCCTCAGTAACAGTGGGCAAAGGACATGAACAGACACTTCTCAAAAGAAGGCATATGAGTGGCCAACAAACATATGAAACAATGGTCACCACCACTAATCATTACAGAAATGCAAATCACACATCTCACATATCAATACTAACCTTGAATATAAGCAGTCTAATCAAAAACACAATGAGATACCACCGCACATTAGTCAGAATGGCTTTTGTTAAGAAGTCAAAAAATAACAGATGTTGGTGAGTCTGCAGAAAAAAGGGGACATTTACACACTATAGGTGAAAATGTAAATTAATCTGGTCACTGTGGAGAACAGTTGGGCTATTTCTCAAAGAAGCAAGAGTTGAACTACCATTTGACCAAGCAATGCCATTACTGAGTATATATCCAAAGGAAAATAAATTGTTCTACAAAAAAAAAAAATGCAACCCATATCTTCATTGCAGAGCTAGTCACAACACCAAAAAAATGGAGTCAACCCAGGTGCCCATCCACGTAGACTAGATAAAGAAAATATAGTACACATACACCATGGAATGCTTTGCAGTCATAACAAAGAACAAAATTATATCCTTTGCAGCATCATGGACACAGCTAAAAGTCATTATCCTAAGTAAACTAATGCAAAAACGGAAAACCAAATACCACATATTCTCACTTACAAGTGGGAGCTAAACACTGGATACACACAGACATAAAGATGGGAACAGCAGACACTGGGGACTACTAGAGGGGAAAGAGAATGATAGGGGCAAGGGCTGAAAAACTACCTGTTGGGTATTATGCTCACTACCAGGGTGACAGATTCAGTTATACCTCAAATCTCAGAATCACACAATATACTTTTGTAATAAACCTCCACACGTACCTCCTAATTCTAAAATAAAAGTTGAACAAAAATATTGCTGGGTGTGGTGGCACGCACCTGTGGTCCTAGCCACTTGGGAGTCTGAAGCAGGTGAATCACTTGAGCCCAGATGTTTGAGTCTACAGTGAGCTGTGATCACACTACTACATTCTAGCCTGGGTGACACAGCAAGACTTTATATCAAAAAACATATTATTATTTATTAAAATAAATTCTATTAGTTTAAAGAAACAAAAAAGAAACTCATACTCAAATATGGAAAAATAATAGTCCTAAATCCTGTAAACATTGTTCACCAGTATCTCAAGAACAAGAGAGCAGCAAGAAGTTCTAATCACTGTAAGTACAGAAGAAATTTTCACAATGCTTATAAATGAGAGGTTCACTGCCAAGCTGTCCTTACCCAATATCGAATTAGCCACAGAAATCTAAGAAAGACGATTCGCTTTAAAAAAAAAAAAAAAAAAAAAAAAAAAAGAAGGGAAAAATAAAGTCAAGAAGTGATTCTGATTTATGAAATGGGGGGTGGCAGTACCATTTTCATAGTTTGTTTTTTTTTTTTTTTAACACGCTTCAGAGCTCCAAAAACAAATGTGAGAAATTAACACTAAAATAAACATATCGTCACCACCAATATTACCAACTACTTAAATGCACATGTATACAATTCTAGAAACACCAAACCAAACAGTATCCTTTCCTAATTATTCATAAAATGCTAAAACATGATGCCATAATCCACCACAGGTTATTTTTAAAGAGGAGAAACAGAGATGAAACATGCTATTACACCTTAAACTAGGGATTTCTATACAGTCTGTGCGTTGCGGGAAGGCATGTGTTGAGAAACGTGTGGAAGATGTTTTATCACAATAATTAGTAGGGTAGCCAGGCACCATTGGCAGCAGGTAGAGCCAGGGATGCTAGACAACCTGAAATATGTGGGATAGTCCTGTAAAAAGAAGAAATATCCCACATCACTCTCAACTATCTGATGTCCCAGTGGACATTCATGTAAGTCAAAAGAAAATGTCTTGAATTAGTTACCTGAACCCATAACTTAATGGTAGTATTCATGAAATACGTTTTGCACAGCTTTAATATGCACTGAACTTATAGAAATGTAATAGCCATATAAATTAGGGGAAATTGTATTTTGTGGTTTTTTCAGAACTCTACAAAAGTTGCTCCGTAACTCAGAATATTAAGCACCAACTGTAATGCTGCTTATGGCATTTAAATTGGAAATACAGCACGCTGGAATGAGTTTGTATTTTAGCACACAAGGTATCTGTAAACAACTATCCAACTATTTCACTATGCTATCAATATTTCATTATGTCTTCAAGTATTTATAGATGAAAATATATAATATTTTGTTATAAATTGTTTTCATTTTATTTCCTGTTTATACTACATTTAGGGCATCATATTATTTTTTGAATTGTGTAGATATATTATTAATAGCTATAAGTTTAATTATTTCAAGACTATAAAAGAGGCATCATAAAATATTCCTTATAAAAAGGCAGCATTAGGTTTGACAGAATTGAACCAATAAGTTAGTTAGACTATATCATTTCTCCCCTGGAATTCTGCAATACTTTCTCAATTAGGTCTCTTTTTATTTAATCAGGCCTAGACACTGCTTACCCTTACCAGTAAGCCTTCCTAAAAGACAAGCTTGATCATGCCCCTCTGCTATTCATAAATATTTAATACGGCTGACAGTAAAAAGCCCAAATCCTCAAAATGGCATTCAAGACTCTGTGATATGATGGTATTAATTGCCCAACAATTTTTCTTTTCTGGAAATTGCTCTACCTCTCACAGTGAAAACTTTCTTCATTATTAAAGAATCTGGAACACCTCTACCTTCTGGCTCTTCTGCTTCTTTACTGAATGCTATTCTTAATCTCTTTTGCTGGCTACTCTTTTCCTCATCCTCTCAATGTTAAAGAGTTTCTGTGCTCAGTCCTTGGAGTTCTCTCTTCTCTACTGACACTTATTTTCTACGTGATTCCATCCAGTTCTATGATGAATTCCAGAATTATACTAGTAGCTTAGGCCTCTCCCATGAACCTCAGACTCATAAATCCAATCCAGTCACCCTACTCAACATTTCTGCTTGGATGTCTTAGAGCTATCCTCAAACTTAACATGTACAAAATCAAATTCTAAGACTTGGAACTATGAAACTACCAGAAGAAAACATTGCGGAAATGCTCCAGAACATTGGATGGACAAAGATTTTTTTGTGTAGGACCTCAAAAACATAGGCAACAAAAGCAAAAATAGACAAACAGGATTACATTAAGCTAAAAAGCTTTGGCACAATAAAAGAAACAATCAACAAGGTGAAGAGACAACCCAAAGAATGGAAGAAAATATTTGCAAACTATCCATCTGACAAGGGACTAATAACCAGAATATATAAGGAGCTCAAACTCAATAGCAAAATAAAATCTCATTTTAAAATGGGCAGAAGATCTGAATAGACATTTTTCAAAAGAAGACATACGAATGGACAATGGGTATATGAAAAAGGCTCTGGCTGGGCACCTTGGCTCAAGCCTGTAATCCCAGCACTCTGGGAAGCTGAGGTGGGTGGATCACCTAAGGTCAGGACAGTTCGAGACCAGTCGCCAACATGGTGAAACCCCGTCTCTACTAAAAAAAAATAAATAATTCATTGGGCGTGGTGGTGGGTGCCTGTAATTCCAGCTACTTGGGAGCCTGAGGCAGAAGAATCGCTTGAACCCAGGAGGTGGAGGTTGCAGTGAGCCAATATCGCGCCATTGCATCTAGCTTAGGCAACCAGAGCAAAACTCCATCAAAAAAAAAGAAAGAAAGAAAGAAGAAAAGGAGAGGAGAGGAGAGGAGAGGGGAGGGGAGGGGAGGGGAGAGGAGAGGAGAGGAGAGGAGAGGAGAGAGGCCCAACATCACTAATCATCAAAGAAATGCAAATCAAAACCACAATGATATCTCACCCCAATCAGAATGACTTTTATCAAAAAGACAGGGAATAGCAGGGTGCTGGCAAGGATATGGAGGACGGGGTACCCTCATACATTGTTGGTGGGAATGTAAATTAGTACAGTCACTACAGAGAACTGTATGGAAGTTCCTTAAAAAACTAAGAACAGAACTACCATACGAGCCAGCAATTCGACTACTGGGTATATAAAAAGATGAAATCAATATATTAAAGAGATATCTACACTTCCATGTTTATTGCAGCACTACTCACAACAGACAAAATATGGAATCAACCTACATGTCCATCAATGGGTAAACAGATAAAACATGGTATATGGCCAGGCGCAGCGGCTCACACCTGTAATCCCAGCACCTTGGGAGGCCCAGGAGGGCGGATCACAAGGTCAGGAAATCCAGACCATCCTGGCTAACACGGTGAAACCCCGTCTCTACTAAAAAGACAAAAAATTAGCCAGGCGTGGTGGCAGGCAGCTGCTCGGGAGGCTGAGTCAGCAGACTGAAGTGAACCCGGGAGACGGATTTTACAGTGAGCTGAGATCACCCCACTGCACTCCAGCCTGGGCGACAGTGCGAGACTCCGTCTCAAAAAAAAAAAAAAGAAAAGAAAATGTGGTATATATACACAATGGAATATCACTCATCCATAAGAGATGAAAGTCTGTCAGATGCAGCTACATGGATAGAACCAAAAGTCATTACTTTAAGTGAAATAAGCCAAGCACAAAAAGACAAATATCAGATGTTCTCACTCATATGTGAGAGCCTGAAAAGTGGATCTCATGAAGACGGAGAGTACACTGATGGTTACCAGAGGCTGGGATAGGTTGAGGGAAGGTGGTGAAGAGAGTACTAATTGATACAAACATACACTTAGAGGAAATAAGACCTGATGTTCAATAGGGCAATAGAGTGACTACATTAAACAACCAATTGTACATTTCAAAATAGCTAGAAGAGAATAACTGGAATGTTCCCAGCATAAAGAAAAGATATATATTTAAGGTGGTGGATATCCCAATTACTCTGATTTGATTATATGAATGTATCAAATTATTACATATACCCTGAAAATATGTGCATATAATATGTATCAATAAAAAAGAAAAGGAAATATTCAGAAAAAAACAATTAAAATAGCAATAAAACAATAAATAATACTATTTTGTAAATCCTCCAATGGTTTCCTTCTTACTCAAAGACAAGTCTTTACATTGACTCTCAAGGCCTACATCAGTATTTACCAAGGATACTTTTAAAATATACTAATGCCCAGGTTACAGCCTCAGTAGTTCAGATTCAACTGGTCTAGAGTGTAGGGCATTGGTATTTACTGAATGAAAGGCTATGATTGTCAATAACCTGCCCAGCCTTTCCCAACACAGGGATGCCTACAACTCTGGCTAGCCAGAGTGTCCCATTCCTCTGGTCTTGTTTAAGATTGAGCACATGATTCAAGCTGAGTCATATTCTGGGCCTTTGGTAAAGTTATCTGGCAAAGTATATGGTTAATATTTAACATTATGTAAGCCCAGAGCTGCCGAAGGCCATCATTGTCACCCTTCATTGTTAAAGTTTCCTTAACAATAAAGTCTTAACAAAGAAAAGCAGACTGTTTAGCACACTAGACCCATGTGTGTTTAAAGGGAGATCCATTCCTGGAACTTTCAATTATATGTGCCAGTAAATTCCTTTTTTTT